>NC_141997.1:5091412-5386412 GCF_049901715.1 Pseudonaja textilis | reverse complement strand
TCTTAATGAGGTAGTGACTTGGTGTTTATTTGCGGTTCGGATGGCCCAGGGAGAAGAAACTATTTGTTAGTCTAGTGGTGTGGGATTTTATTGACCTAAAATGCCGTCCAGATGGCAGCAGGTCAAAAAGATAATTGCCAGGGTGTGAGGGGTCTTCTATAATGGCCTTGATTCTGCTTTGGCAGCGGGACCTAGCTAAATCTTCCAGGGAGGGCAGAGGGCAACCAATGATTTTTTTAGCTGTGTTTATCACCCTCTGAACAGTTTTCCTGTCCTCAACTGTGGAGCCTGCATACCACACACCCAGACAATATGTCAGAATGCTCACCACAGAGGCTTTATAGAAAGCCAGCAACAGCTTCTTATCCAGATTGTTCTTCCTGAGAACCCGCAGGAAGTGCAGCCACTGCTGAGCCTTCTTCACTATGGTCTTGGTGTTAGGGGACCAGGAGATATCATCTGAAATATGGATGCCAAAGAATCTGATCGTAGGTACAGTTTCCACTCGTTCTCTGTTGATGATGAGTGGGGCGTGGTCCTGTCCATGTTTCCTGAAGTCCATAATAAGTTATTTGGTTTTATGGACATTCAGTGACAGATTGTTCAGTGAACACCAGATAGACAGGTTCTCTACTTCTGCCCTATATGCCGTCTCATCCTCTCCGAAGATGAGACCAATCATGGTCATGTCATCCGCAAACTTTATGATGGTGTTTGTTGCGTGGCTTGGTGAGCAGTCAAAGGTGTACAAGGCATATAGCAGGGGGCTTAAGACACAACCCTGGGGGGAACCAGTATTGAGTGTAATAGTGGAAAAAATATGTAGGTAGTCCTCATTTAGCAACCACAATTGGGACTGGCAATTCCATTGCTAAGCACTATAGTTACTAATCAAAATCATGCAACTGTGATGGACTTACATCACTTCCCATTCAGTTATTAAGTGGGCCAATATAATTGTTAAGCGAAACATCATGGCACCACAACTTGCAATTTCACTTGTGTGTTCTTCCTTAACTCTGTCTTAGAGAAGATACACAAATGACAATCACATGATCATGGGATGCTGTGATGGCCATATATGTGAGGTTTGGTTGCAAAGCAGGAGTTTTTTACGCTGTCATATGTTTGAACAGTCACTAAATGAGGCAGTTGGAAAGTGAAGACTATCTGCAAGTTAATTTTTATGATGTATTTTATGATGTATTTTATGATTATATCCTGACACATTTGAAGACGTATGTTTTCTCCAAATGATTCTGTGTACCAAAGTAGATTGAGCAAAAAAAATTAAGGTTCTAAATCTAAGTTATAAAACTTTAATCCTAAAGTTTAATTTTTGAATTGTTAGAATTGGTATAGTTTATGAATAATTAATCTAGAAGCATAAGGTATATAGATCATTAGTTTTAAAATAATAGGGAGTTTTCCTCACTCCCAAATGAATGAAAGAATGGAATGGAATGGAATGGAATGGAATGGAATGGAATGGAATGGAATAGAATAGAATAGAATAGAATAGAATAGAATAGAATAGAATAGAATAGAATAGAATAGAATAGAATAGAATAACAGTATTGGAAGGGACCTTGGAGGTCTTCTAGTCTAACTCCCTACCTAGGCAGGAAACCCTACTCCACTTCAGTCAAATGGTTATCCAACATCTTTTAAAAAACTTCCAGTGTTGGAGCAGTCACAACTTCTGGAGGCTAGTTGTCGCACTGATTAATTGCTCTGTCAGGAAATTTATCCTTAGTTTTAAGTCCTTCAGGTGCTTTGGAGAATAGCTTGACTCCGTCTTCTTTGTGGCAGCCCCTGAGATATTGGAACCCTGCTATCATGACTCCCCTAGTTCTTCTTTTCATTAAACTAGACATACCCAGTTCTTGCAACCGTTCTTCATATGTTTTAGCCTCCAGTCCCCTAATCATTGTTGCTTTTCTCTGCACTCTTTCTAGAGTCTGAACATGTTTTTTACATCATGGTGACCAAAACTGAATGCAGTATTCCAAGTGTAGCCTTACCAAAGAATTATAAAGTGGTATTAACACTTCACGTGATCTTGATTCTATCCCTCTGTTTATGCAGCCTAGAACTGTGTTGGCTTTTTTGGCAGTTGTTGCACACTGCTGGCTCATATTTAAATGGTTGTCCACTAGGACTCCGAGATCCCTCTCACAGTTACTACTATTGAGCAAGGTACTATATATACTGTACCTGTGCATTTGATTTTTCTTGCCTAAATGTAGAACCTTACTTTTTTCACCATTGAATTTCATTTTGTTAGATAGCAACCAATGTTCAAGTCTGTCAAGATCTTTCTGTAACTTAAGCCTATCTTCTGGAGGGTTTGCTATTCCTGCCAGGTTGGTATCATCTGCAAATTTGATGAGTTCCCCATCCATCCCCTTGTCCAAGTCATTGATGAAGATGTTGAAGACTACTGGGCCTAAAATAGAGCCTTGGGGTACTCCACTGCATACTTCCCTCCATGTAGATACAGTTCCATTGAGGACACATTGAGTGCAGTTGGTCAGCCAGTTAGGAATCCATCTGGTGGTGATGCTGTCTAACCCACATTTTTCTACTTTATCTAGTAGTAGGTTATGGTCTACTTTATCAAATGCCATACTGAAGTCCAAGTAAATTATATCGAAAGCATTCCTCTGGTTAACTAATTTTATCACTTTGTCAAAGAATGCAATAATATTAGTCTGGCACGATCTGTTTTTAACAAACCCATGCTGGCTTTTGGTTATTACTTTGTTTGCTTCTAGGTGTTCGCTGATTGTCTTTTCCAGAATCTTTCCTGGTACTGAGGTCGGGCTGATAGGTCTGTAGTTTCCTGGAACTAATTCCCCCCCTTTTTTGAAGATGGGAACTTCATCAGGTCTTTTCCAGTCCTTTGGCAGTTCTCTGGTGCTCTAGGATCTTTGAAAGATATAGTTCAGTGGTTCGTCTGCTGTATGCTAGCTGTATCTAAAATAATGTATACTAAATAAACAAATAAATCAATACGATATAGTCTCTTGACTATTAGATAACCTTGCTACAAGACTGTGCTAGTGAGACAGCCTCAGTATACATGTCCTCTTTGACTCTTGGAACTTGTACAGTAGAAAGTATCTTGCTGTAGACATAGTGGGCCAAAGAGATGAACTCTTATGGAACTAGTTAACTAAAGGCTAGGCACAAATTAAGTTATCAAAGCAACTTTGATAATTTACATCTGCAGCCACTGGAAATTAACCTTTGTAGGATAAAAAACAAATTATGCTTTACACAAAACTTGCCTTAGAAGTTTCATAGATCATCATTTAGCAATGACTTGGATTAGGAGGTTGGGTGAGAGAAAAATATATTCTACATTATCTGTTGTCTTTCAGGTCTGAGTTGCGATCTGTAACTAAAAAAAGAATTTGTGTAATTATGGATGATAACTTTGTTAAAATATCAATCCACCATTGATTTAGTGGCAACTGTACAAAAAGACAGTTTCCATAGTTTGGGTCATTAGGAAACTAATTCTCATTGTATCTAAGAAAGGAAAAGGAATTTCATTGAGCTGATTTTACTTAAATTCTTTAAACAATTAAATGTAAGAGTACTCCATAAAAGATAGATTCCTGGAAGGACATAGAGGTTTGATCTGAATTCCAAACAAACCTCCTATTTGAAAATTTGAGCACTTTAGAATTTTTGCAGTAGGGACACTTAAATTATAATAGAATAATAATTGTATTGTCATTTTAATGTACAGTGGAACTTTGGGTTGTGACCGTAATTTGTTCCAGGACTACGGTCGCAACCTGATTTGGTCGTGACCAGAAGCACGATCATCTGCGCATGCACGGATCAAAAACCAAAAAAGGCCCCAAAGGGGAAATCGCTGCGGCAATATTCAGGTTTGTTTGGTTGCCACCTGAAGATCTGTTCACAAACAGAAGCAAAACAGAAGCAAAAATTCTGGTCGTCACCCAATTTGGTCATAAACAGAAGCGTTCGTGACCCAAGGTTCCACTGTACACTAATCAGCATACATTAAAATGAAATTTAGTTGCATACAGCTCTCAAAGTTTCACCACCTCCAATATATACATTACATAAACATGACATAATAAATACATGCATACAAAATTATGCATATGCTCACATATATGACACAGAGAAACAACACAGTCTAGTTTGGATGTATACATGTACATGGCAAGTAAAATGAATCTTGAGAGTTTACCTGACAGATGGCATAGAGAACAAATCTTTTTACAGAATCTTATAGTCCTGGTAGAAATACTTGGAAAACTCCTCCCAGAGAGGAGTAACAGAAACAGTCCATAAAGTGGGTGTGTGGTGTCTTCAATAATGCTTTGAGCTCTAAGCACATAGTGCTTATAAACAGTATCCTGAATAACAGGAAGCTAACTTATAATCTTCTCATATACCACTCTGTGTATGAACATTCTATCTGAGGCACTGCTGCCACCAAACCAAACAGTGATGCAGTTCTATAAAAATTGGCCAGGACAGAAGGAGAAAGATGTGCTCTCCTCATCTAGCACAGGAAATGCAGACGCTGGTTTGCATGCTTCACTAAGGATGCCGTGTGGAAAGATCAATTCAGATTGTTAGCTATCTGCACCCCATACTGTTGACCACCTGTACAACTGCATCCTTGATACTAAATGGAGTATGACTATGCCAGCTCTTTCTAAATTCTACAATGATCTCTTTTGTTTTATTAACTTTTAGAACCAGATTACTTTTATTGCACCAGTCCACCAGACTCTTTACCTCTTCCCTATAAGCATCTTCATTGTTGTTCCGGATAAGACCCACCACTGCTATATCATCTACATACTTCACAATATGATTCATAGCAGATTTGCTATGAATACATAGGCCCTCTCAAAGCTGCTGGTTTGTGACACTATTTACAATGCACTGTCAAAATTGTAAAAATGATTCAACTAACTATTTTGGCTTATCTCTGATCTAAAACTTCACTGAGATTTTCCTAAGAATGTTTTTTAGCTTGTAGAATGATTTTTCAGTTATAAATGCAGAATCCTCTCTCTTCCTCAACTAGTCCCCTGTTGAAATCTTGTATTTCTGCAGTATTTGATAATATAGATCATATTATTAATATATGTTAAAGGAAACCCTCTGCTTATTCAGAAATATTTGCCAACCCCCCAAATTTAAATTTATTAGGAAAATAAGTTGTACAAAATGTATTTCTGCATCTCATCTCACAGATTTTTTCAGGACTTTATATTAACATATTTCTGTTCGGTGTTTTCTTAGAGTTGCTTTTGAGTTAATGCTTTATCTTGCAATCAATATTCTTTCATTAGATTTGGTCCCATAATTGTTAAGAACAAGCTGTAGATACTGAAATTATCTCTTTCAGCTTTCTTTTAAGAGTCCCGTGATGTATATATTTTACTGTATAGTTAGTGTATAGCTTTTGATTCCTTAATTTTTGTTTTATTAAGCACATAAGTATTTAACTTAATTAAGCTTTACAGTAAGTTCTCTTTTACTGCTTTTTGTTTATTCACACACACAACCATTCAGTAATAATTTCAACATGACTTCTTTCTCCCACTTCTTTCTCCAAGCATGTTTCATGATTGCAATTGGCATAATTGTCATTGCTCAAATATTTCTTGAGACCATGCTGCCAATTTGTTAGTGGAAAAAAGTTATAAAACTGATTGATCATTTTAAAAATTCTGAAATATAGTAATGGCAATAACACTTAGACTTATATACCGTTTCACAGTGCTTTATGGCCCTCTCTAAGCAGTTTACAGCATCAGCATATTGCCCCCAACAATCTGGATCCTTGGAAGGATGGAAGGCTGAGTCAACCTTGAGCCAGTGAGAATTGAACTGCTGGCAGCTGTCAATCAGCAGCAGTAGTTAAAATTCGGCAATAGTAACTACATTCTAACCACTGTGCCACCAGTGACAATAAAGAAGCCATCTAATATTAAAAATGAGCTTTTTGAGAAATTATGCAGCAAAGCAGTCCCTGCTACTGAGAATCATTATCAACACCTGGAAGCATCATGGAAAAGATAATAAAAAATAGATCTGCAAACAACGCAAAGCAAATAAAGTTATAACTAGTAGCCAGCACAGGTTTGTTAAAAACAGATCATGCCAAGCCAATCTTATTTCATTCTTTGATAAAGTCACTAAATTAGTACACCAGCTGTAAGATCCTGCCTCTCCAGTCTTCTCAAGAAAGCAGAACTCTTGAAACAATTAACATTTCAAAACAAACTTTTATTGGAAGACAGTGATAGGAGAGAAAGTGTAGGCAGGATCTGAAGTCTCCCACTCAAAGCATTAGATTAAACCTCTAGAAGCAAAGGCTCGCCCAGTCTCCAGTTCAACATAGAGCCAATCCCAAGGTATGAAGATGTTTTTAGAACCTCAGGCAGAGAAGATGATAACTGTCATCTCCCAGTCACTTTGGTTTCACTTTCTCCGGTGTTGAGATAACACAGAAGGCTCAAAACACATTCCTTTTCTCCTCCCTAAGATGACCTGAGGCACATAAGGGTGATATGATAGCAGTATTTCAGTATTTGAGGGGCTACCACAAAGAAGAGGGGGTCAAATTAATCTCCAAAGCACCAGAGGACAGGACAAGAAACAAAGAAGCAATAGGCATTGGTGATCCCTGCAGCCTGAAACAACTGATCGTTGGGAGTCTGATTCAACCGACAATCAGCTGCTATCAAGCCGAAATTGACATATGTATAGCCATTTTATTTAGCCTTATAATATATTCATTTTCTTTCTCTTTGCTGGTTATGGGGGGGAAGGGTTTCAGGCTTGCCACATTTCTAAGGGGGGAAAAGTATAGATAGAGTTGTTTAGGCTAGGTGGTGTTTCTTCCCATGGGAACATGAGCTGTCCCTGCTGAGGCCTTGAGGTGGAGATTGATGGCGCCAGGTAACATTGATTTACTTCTATTGGAGAATGTAACTTTTAGGGGTTGTTTCTAACTTCCAATATTATGTGGTGTAATTCTGGGTTGTCAGATCTGGAAATACAGCAGACTTTGCCAATTTTATGTTTTCTTAAATAAAAGAAATTGTTTTGGAAGATGGACTTCGCTCTTTTCTTTTTAAATGGATTTCATCACTTGGAAATCTGACATTATTCTGGCTCTCCAAAAAACCATAATCTCTAACAGGGATTACTATTCAGGGTCCTGAGCCTTGGCTGTTTACCTGGAACATTGGGAAACAGCAAAGACTCAGATGGCAGAAGGACCCAGGGGTACCGGAACGTGAGTGCAAGTTCTGCAGGGGCCCTTGTGTTAAGTTGCTGGTCCAGCAGCAGGCTTCCCAACAGATTCCCCAGGAGACAATCAGAGTGACAGCAGTTGTGAGGATATTGCACACCATCTAGGGCCCACCTGAAATCCCCAGCTGAATGGTCTGGAAGCACAGGTATCCAGCGGATGGAAAGAGACCTGCTTGGCCAAGCAACCCTTCCTGACCCACTCATCGATCAGCCGTTAACTGCAGCCAGGGAGTCTCTAGCCACGATCCTAAAGTGGAGAGCAGCAATGGGACACATAGAACCTATGGGTGACCACAATGAGCCGGTTGAATGGTAGTATGAAATGGCGATGTGCAGCCAGACCTTTGAAGATCTACCTGACCAGCTTGTCATCAGACATGAAGGCAGAGGTCAGCAAAGGAGGCAAATGCCCACCCAGAGAGATCATAAAACATGAGCTTCCAACCCTTCCACTTTCTGTTTAACCCAGTTGTTGGGAGAATGATCTCCACCCATAAGAGGACGATCCACCGCTGTTGGAGATCTACCACCATTATACTGTTCGCCCCCAAGAGTGGAACGGAGAGGGGTGAACAGAAAGAATGCATCGAGGAATGAGCCATCCCCCCCAGTGTACCTCCAGCCAACCAAATCGCTCCGGGATGGGCATTTTATCCGGTGAGAGGATGGGTTCAAGAACAAGCTCAAATTAGGCCAGCCCAAGCTGCAGTCCCACCTCCCCCACTGCAACCAGCTCCATGCACGAATGCCCCAACCTTTCAAAACCATGTTTGATGGGACAGCAAGTAAATTTGCATTTTTCCTGAACAGAGCATGGTCTTACATCAACAGGCATGATTATGCACAACTAGTCCAATTCCTTGGAGACAATTTGGTGGAGGAGGCATCCGAATGGTTCACCCAGCTAAATAATGAAGATGCTCTTGAACTAAACAATGTGGATGACTTCCTAAGAAAGCTCGGTCACATTTTGAGGATTCCTCCCGAGCACAAAAGGCAGAAGCAGAGATTAAAAAGCATCAGGCAGAAGAGTAGACCTGACAAGGGCTAGTGCTTGAATTCAGACACCTGGCCACTAGTCTCAGGCATTGGTCTCAAAGAATACTTGTGCACTACTTCCAAGAAAGCCTGAATGAAGAGTTGTTAAAAATCTGCCCTTGCCATGGGCTGCCTGAGGATAGAATCTATGAGTGGTACCAGTTGGCCATAGCAATGGACAATGCGCTCAGATAGCACTGAAGAAGCAACGCTGAGAAATAACCCAAAAGACAAATGACACAATGCTCAGCTTCACGCCAAGGTGAAGGACATCAAGCAGCAGCCACCCCACTCCACCCGACTTCAAGTGTTTCCATTGTGGGCAGCAAGGGAATCGCACCTTGGAGTGCTTAGCACCAGCACCAGTATCTCAAGTGAGAGCATCCACTCCCCCAAAAGAGAAAAAGCCACCAAGAAAACTTCCTGAGAAAAGCAAATTTGTGTGCCAAGCCATTGGCACACAAATTTGTGTGCCTAACCCGCAACAACCAATAGGGGAGAGAACTCTGGCAACAGAATTGCCCATCATTCAAGATGCAGACAGCAAAGGAGATGTCCCGATGGTAAGTGGAGCCATTCAACCTTTTAAAATTGAAGGGACATTGGCTGTTACTCGCACAGGCATAGAAGGGCCCATAGACATTATCATTGACATCGGCAGTTCGTGATTGTGCGTAGTTTAGGCATAGAAACTAAACCGTTAATTACTCCCATTCGATTCCAACAAGTGGATGGATTCATGATAGGGGGAAGTCCAGCTACACAAGTCACCGAAGAAGTAAAACTAGACATAGGGAAGCACTGGGAAAGAATCTGGTTCATAGTAGTCCCAAAGATGATCCAATCAGTAATCCTGGGTTTCGCCTGGCTAGACAAATGTCACCCAAATATAAGCTGGGAGGGTGGCTATAGGAGAATTAAATTAGCACTTGGTCCTGAGCCACCTCCTGAACAGCCAAATTGACAGCCCAGAATTACAGGAGAGCCAGGAGGACCCAACAGTAGCATTGGCTGATCAAACCCCAGGGAGTCCTGAAATCCCAATCCAATAACGTGATCTAGCTCAAATCTTCAATGAGAAGGAATGCAATGTGCTATCACTACCCCAATCACAACACTGACTGTGTAATAGAATAGAGGGGGTGAAATTACCAAAACCAAAAATGTACTCCGTGACATCTAAGGAAATGAAAGAGCTATGAAACTATATAGACTCAAATCTAGCTAGAGGTTTCATCCAACCTGCAAAGTCCATAGTGGCTGCCCTCATGCTTTTTAAAAGAATAAAAGATCGGGGGCGGGGTCATTTATGTGTGGATTTTAAAGGAATTAATTGCGTGAGTATTCACAACACCTACCCCCTACCACTCATGAAAGACATGTTAAGACACTTAGCAAAAGGAAAAGTGTTTACCAAATTAGATCTCCGAGAAGCATATTACCAAATCCACATCAGAAGATGAGATGAGTGGAAGACTGCTTTCAATTGTCCCTTAGGCAGTTTTCAGTTCAGAGTAATGCCATTTGGATTACAAGAATCCCCAGGGGTTTTCATGCAGCTGATAAACAAAGTCTTACATCAATATTTGTATAAAGTGGTCCTGGTCTACTTGGTGACATTCTCATTTACAATGAAACTCTAGAAGAACACATCAAGTTAGTGAGAAAAGTATTAAAAAGACTGTTGGATGCAAAGCTGTATGTGAAACTATCTAAATGCGAATTCCATAAAGAGTCAGTAGATTTTATCTTGGCTACCGCATTTCAAATCAGGGGATAGAAATGATTTCGGCAAAGGTGAAAGCAGTCCTGGATTGGCAACCCGCAAAGAATCACAAACAGCTGCAAAGCTTCCTAGGTTTTGCGAACTTCTACTAGCAATTTATCCCCTCATTTGCAGAGATTGCATTACCTATAAAAGAACTTGTAAAAACAAGGGTGGGGGCAACCAAGCCAAAACCTGGACAACCCCTAAAATGGTTTCTAGAATGCCAAAAAGGTTTGAATTGTTAAAGAGGCATTTCGCACAAGAACTCATTCTAAAACACCCTGATCCAGTATTGC
This sequence comes from Pseudonaja textilis, assembly GCF_049901715.1. Lineage (NCBI taxonomy): Eukaryota > Metazoa > Chordata > Lepidosauria > Squamata > Elapidae > Pseudonaja > Pseudonaja textilis. Next base: position 5,375,984 of record NC_141997.1, on the reverse strand, counting down.
CTTTTATAATGCAAGCCGACGCTAGCGATGTAGCAGTGGTAGCTGTTCTACTCCAGAAAAATGAAAAAGGAGATCTGCAACCTTGCAAATATACGTCCAAGAATCTCACAGACACTGAAAGAAGATGGGCTATATGGGAAGAGGAAGCTTATGCAGTTTGTTGGGCTTTACTAACTTGGAGACAGTATTTAGAGGGCAGCAACATTCCATTCGAAGTGTGGACAGACCACAAAAACTTAGAAGCTCTAAAAACACCCAGGAAACTCTCTCCTAAACAAGTTAGATTGGTCAATACTTCAAAAGATTCAATTTTCAATTGAAGTACCTCCGGGGGCGGGGGGAATCTACTAGCAGATGTGCTGTCTAGGAAACTCCAATTTGACAGTAAGTGAGAAGAAGTTTTTCACCCAATTATTCCACTGTCCCCTCAAGAGACAGTTCAAGTAATCACGCGGGCAAAAGCTCAAAAAAAAAATCAAAGACAAATCAGAAATGACCAGGAGGTTGCAAAATGAGTTAACAGCAGATACGTGGTATCAAGAAATTAAGGATACATTAACCAGGCGGGAGGGTGTAGCATGGAAGGGGTCTAAGCTGTATGACCCCAAAACTTTATGTCTTTATGCACTTCAGAAAAGTCACAACTCAAAGCAAGCAGGACATTCTGGATATTTAAAAACCCTACACATGGTCAGACACCAGTTTTGATGGTGAAAACCAGACCAGGAAAACCTTCAGGGTTATTACAACCTGTAGCAGAACCATCCTGGCTCTGGGAGGCGATAGGGCTGGATTTTATAATAGATTTACTGAGAGTGGGGGGAACACAGTCATTGTGTCCATCCATTCAGTTACTGACATGGAATGGGGGGGGGGGTGTGTGTGTTTCCCTCAGCAATTCAGGTATGAACAAACTCCATCCCAGTATTAATTTGGAAAGGAATTAGCCCAGTACTGCTATGCACAGCATTGTTATAAGCAACCTCAGCAAACCTCAGTCATTTGGACTGTTATGGATTTATTTTCCAAACAAGCTCATTTTGTTGCATGTCCAGGACTACCATCAGCCAGGAAATTATCCAAAATGTTTGTTAGTCATATATATATGACTATTATATATATTTAAAATTTGTTTTCTTAAGTTTTCACGGGTATTTATATGTATGGATATATATACGAATACTATATATATATGAATACCATACATACATACATACATACATACATACATACATACATACATACATACATATCTTGCATGGAGTGCCTGGCATCATTTCAGATAGAGGGGTTCAGTTTACTGCAAAATTCTGGAGGGAATTTATAAAAGCTATTGAATCCTCTCCATGTCTAAGTTCAGGATTCCATACTGAAAGCAATGGCAGTGCGGAAAAAATTAATCTATTGGACAATATTTAAGATGTTGTGTAAATTACCAACAATTCAACTGGGCTGATTTGCTTTGGTTTGCTGAGGTTGCTTATAACAATGCTGTGCATAGCAGTACTGGGCTAAATCTTATTCAAATTAATACTGGGATGGAGTTCGTTCATACCTGAATTGCCAAGGGAACACCCCCCCCCTCCATGTCAGTAACTGGATGGATGGACGCAATTAAGCCTGGAAAACACAAAAAAGGCTTTGAGTAAGGCAGCACAAAACCACAAGATGCAAGCTGACAAACATCGTTCGCAGCAACCAGAGTTTAAAGTGGGAGATAAAGTTTATTTGTCAATTAAATATTTGAAGTTACATTTACCTTCTAGAAAATTGAGTTCAAAATTTATAGGACCTTTTCAGATAATTAAAGTAATAAACCCAGTAACTGTAAGCTTAATCTCCCTAGGTTTATATGGAAAAGTACATCCAGTTTTTCATAGTAGTTTGTTAAAACTGTTTGTTGCTTCCTCATTGAGGCCAGCACAACGTGTAGCTCTGAAGCCTTTGCTCATTACGGGCCATGAACATTATGAGGTTAAGAAAATTTTGGACTCTAGAATTTTCAGGGGGAACTTACGATATCTAATTTATTGGAAAGGCTATCCTATTTCACAAGCAACTTGGGTAAATAGCTGGAAAGTTAATCCTGGTAGACTGGTGGAAAAATTCCATGAAAAATATCCACACAAGCCCAAGACAAATCCTGTGGGTGGCAGAGGAAGTTAAATTGCGTATTATATTATCGTGTTAACTTAATTTCAATCTTTGTGTATTCTATGTCGTTGCAGGAGTTTCTTTTCAAATGAGGGGGGGCAGCTTGTCAAGCCCGAAATTGACATATGTGTAGCCATTTTATTTAGCCTTATATATTCCTTTTTTTTTCTTTCTCTTTGCTGGTTATGGGAGAAGGGTTTCAGGCTTGCCACATTCCTAAGGGGGGGAGGAGTGGAGATAGAGTTGTTTAGGCTAGGTGGTGTTTCTTCCCATGGGAACACGAGCTGTCCCTGTTGAGGCCTTGATGACACCAGGCAACGTTGCTTTACTTCTATTGGAGAATGTGACTTTTGGGGTCTGTTTCTAACTTCCACAGACATATTCACCCACTTTTTTGGGGGGGAAGTGCATCTTATACACTGAAAAATACAGTATATATTGAAAATTGTTTCTATACATCAAGCTATATTCTTCATCCTATAGAATCTTAAGTGAGCTGAGCTGAGGAATTATATTGTTCTTAATAGAAAATTTGTCTAATTATTAAGTAATTAATTGTGAGACCAGTAGCACATACCAAGTAAACCTAGCCACAACTAGGCCACGTTTTTACTGTCTGATAGAACTGACAGCATTACACAACTAAATTTATGATGGTGGTTATGAAACTAAGGACTTTAATAAATTAAGTCGTTAGTAAATTTAGTAAGTAAATTAAAAGAATGGGTTGAAAAGCCATTAAAAACTGTCTTCCCCCACTGCCCCGCCCCAACCAGGCACTGAGATAGCAAAGTTGGATCACTGGGAACTGTGCAGTTAAATAGATATTGTTGCTCAAGTGCCAAGTTTTCCTTGTTTACTTTTTTGGATTTCTCTAGTTTTTCTATTGCTATTAGCCACCCACAGTTGTGTCTCACAAAATGAGTAGTTATAGAAATGTTTTAAGTAAATACGTTCTTCACTTATTTATTAGTAACATTGGCATATATTCTTATCTGTGCAACTCTACAATGTGCATTCTGAAAACATAAAGTAGTACAGTATTCATTAACTAAAATAACTAACATATGAAAAACTGTTGCTGACTAATTAAAAACTTTCTGACTGAAACCATCTTGAAAGAACATGTCTTATGAGTTGGGGAAGTTGGGGACTAATAAGTTTTCACAGCTATGCCAATTCAGAGAGGGTGTTGCCACTGAGAACATGATTCTACAAACCCCAATCCCTTCCAGCCTCCCATGAGATGGACACCCAAAGTACACTTTGCTGATTATAATAAACTTCATTACAGTAGCACCATTAATGTATTAACTAGTCCACTTAATCTTTTCTGCTAATTCTACAAATAATAGAGATGTATCATTACATCCTGTTAAACAATTTTTAAGAAAAAGGAACAGTGGCATACAGAAGATGAGTGATTTCAATGATACTTGGAAAAAGTGGGTTGCATAAAGAGAAAATTTGAAGGAAAAATCACAGAGAAATACACTGCAGCTGCAGCTTTCAGTACAATGAATGCACAGTAGCTTGGTATACATTTTCTATAATAGCTCATTAACAGAAATGTTTATTTCAAGGATTTTCAAACTTAGTGAAACTTAACAATAATTTCTTTCAGTAACAAATTTTAAAACTAATATAACTATGAAGTATATAATAAAAATTCAAAGCTTTTTCTTATTTTAACATTTTTGTAATGTTTTGTCCATAAGACAAACCATGAAATATAAAAGTGTATTTTATTAATACTTAATGTGCACTTAGGTGGATCCCCTACTGCTTAGCTCTGTGAAGCCTGGATTGTCTGTTTGAAATACTGTTTTTGCTAGCCCTGTGTTTACCTACTTTATCTATGTTAATGTCACTGAAGATGGCATTACTTTTATATATACCCTTATCACTACTAATTTTCAGTGCCAGAAATATAGGAAATTACTTTGCAAATTATTTGTAGAATAGAATAGAATAGAATAGAATAGAATAGAATAGAATAGAATAGAATAGAATAGAATACTTTATTGGCCAAGTGTGATTGGACACACAAGGTATTTGTCTTGGTGTAAATATCTCAGTATACATAAAAGAAAAGATACATTAGTTAAGAATCAAGAATCATAACGTACAACACTTAATGATAGTCATAGGGTACAATCAGCAATCAAATCATACTAGGAAACAGTCAATATAAATCATAAGGATACAAGCGACAAAGTTACAGTCCTACAATCACAAGTGGGAGGGGATGGGTCATAAGGAGTGATGAGAAGATTAACAGTAATAGTAGTGCAGACTTTGTAATAGTTGAACAGTGTTGAGGGAAATATTTTTTTAGCAGAGTGATGGCTTTTGGAGAAAAACTGTTCTTGTGTCTAGTTCTTCTGGTGTACAGTGCTGTATAGCATTGTTTTGAGGGAAGGAATTGAAACAGTTTATGTCCAGGATGTGAGGGGTCTGTAAATATTTTCACAGCCCTCTTTTTGACTCATGCAGTACACAGGTCCTCAATTGAAGGCAGGTTGGTAGTAATTGTTTTTTCTGCAGTGCTAATTATCCTCTGAAGTCTGTGTCCGTCCTGTTGAGTTGCAGAACCAAAGCAGACAGTTATAGAGGTGCAAATGATAGACTCAACAATTCCTCTGTAGAACTGGATTAGCAGGTCCTTGGGCAGTTTGAGCTTTCTGAGTTGGCGCAGAAAGAACATTCTTTGTTGTGCTTTTTTGATGACGTTTTTGATGTTATGTGTCCATTTTAGGTCATGTGATATAGTAGAACCTAGAAATTTGAAGATCTCTTCTGTTGATACTGTGTTGTGTAGTATTGTAAGAGGTAGTAGTATGGGAGGATTTCTGCCTACCACCATTTCTACAGTTTTGAGTATGTTCACTTCCACATTGTTCCGGTTACACCATGAGGCAAGTTGTATACCCTCCTGTCTGTACGCAGATTCATCGTTGTCTCGAATGAGACCAATCACTGTTGTGTCATCAGCAAACTTCAGTATTTTAAGAGATGGATCATTTGAGATGCAGTCATTGGTATATAGGGAGAAGAGTAATGGAGAAAACACACAGCCTTGGGGAGGCCCTGTGCTGATTGTACAGGTATCGGATGTGATTCTGCCTAGCTTCACCTGCTGCTTCCTGTCTGTTAGGAAGCTTATGATCCACTTACAAGTGTGTTCAGGTACCACTAGTTGGTTTAATTTACTTAGAAGAGTGTCTGGAATGATGGTATTGAATGCTGAACTGAAGTCTATAAAGAGGACCCTTGCGTAGGTATTTGGAGATTCAAGGTGTTGTAGGATGTAATGCAGAGCCATGTTAACAGCATCATCTGTCAATCTATTTGCTTGGTATGCAAACTGCATGGGATCTAACAGTGGATCCATGATGGTTTTCAGGTGGGACAGCACAAGCCTTTCAAAGATTTTTATAACTACAGATGTTAGAGCAACGGGTCTGTAGTCAATCAGTTCCTTGATGGAGGGCTTCTTTGGCACTGGGATGATGCTAGAGCGTTTGAAGCAGGAAGGAACATAGCACATCTCTAGTGATTTATTGAAGATTCGGGTGAAGATGGGGGCCTATTGATCAGCACAGACTTTTAAGCAAGAAGGAGTTATCTAGTCTGGCCCTGGTGCTTTTCCTGGCTTTTGTCTATGTAATAGATCTTTCTTTCTTTCTCTTTCTTTCTTTCTTTCTTTCTTTCTTTCTTTCTTTCTTTCTTTCTTTCTTTCTTTCTTTCTTTTTCTTTCTTCCTTCCTTCCTTCCTTCCTTCCTTCCTTCCTTCCTTCCTTCCTTCCTTCCTTCCTTTCTTTCTTTCTTTCTTTCGTTCTTTCTTGATTTATTTATTTGGTTTGTCAATTGCTTACAAGATAATAGGTATAAGTAAAAACATAGTTATGAATACATGGATACATATAAGAAAAATAAAAAAAATAAAAGAAACAATAGGACAGGGATGGTAGGCACGTTGGTGCTCTTATGCATGCCCCCTACAGACCTTTTAGGAAAGGGGTGAGGTCAATAGTAGAAAGTCTAAGATTAAAGTTTTTGAGGTTTGGGGAAGAAACCACAGAGTCGGGTAGAGTATTCCAGACATTGACCACTGTTGCTGAAGTCGTATTTCCTGCAATCAAGTTTGATGCAATTAACCTTGAGTTTCTATCTATTGTTTGCTCTTGTATTGTTATGGTTGAAGCTGAAGTATTCATTTGCAGGTAAGACATTGCAATGCATGATTTTATATACTATAGTTAGATCAGGCCGAAGGCAGCGTAGTTCTAGGTTTTCTAGGTCTAGAATTTCAAGTCTGGTGGCATAAGGTATTCTACAACGAGTAGAGGAGTGGAGAACTCTTCTTGTGAAATATTACTGGACTTTCTCAACTGTGTTATTATCAGATACGTAATATAGGTTCCAGACTGATGAGCTGTATTCGAGTATTGGTCTAGCAAATGTTTTGTTTGCTCTAATTATTAGTGTAATATTACCAGAGAAAAAGCTACGTAAGATTAGGTTAACAACTCTTAATGCCTTTTTGGGCTCTAGCACTTAGATCATTAGAGATGAGTACTCCAAGATCCTTGACAGAGTTTGGATCATCAACAAGGTCTTGACTATTCAGTCTGTATTTTATTTTCTGATTTTTTTTTTGCCAATATGTAGGACAGAGCATTTATTTGTTGAGATTTGAAGTTGCCATTTGTTTGACCATTCTGATACATAGTCAAAATCTTTTTGGAGGGTAGCAGTAGTGTCTGTGGGGTTGAACAGCTTTACATCATCAGCGAAGAGAACGCAGTTGCTCTGGATATGATCAGAGGTCATTTCCATAGAGTATGAAAAGAGTTGGTCTTAGAACACTGCCTTGGGGGACAACACTATTGACAGGTACAGAATTTGATAGGACGCTCCCAATTTTGACCATTTGTTGTCTGTTTGACAGGAATGCTTCTATCCAGTTATGCAGGTGTCCAGAGATACCATAAGATTTTAGTTTTAGGAGTAGTTTGTTGTGCACCACTGAATCAAAGGCTTTACCGAAGTCTATGTAGATTGCATCTATTGCTTTGCCCTGATCAAGTTGTGTAGTCCGTATGTTTTTGCAGTGTAAGAGTTGCAGATTACAGGATAGTTTTTTTCTGAAACCAAATTGTTTATTAGAGAATAGATTGTTTTTCTCTAAGTCGAGGATGATGGTTAATAATTGATTCCATGACTTTACAGGTGATGAAGCATAAAGAGGTTGGTCTGTAATTTTTAACTAGGCTGGGGTCTCCCTTATGAAGATGGGGATGACCGTGGCTTGTGACCATAGTTTTGGCAAGGAGCTGGTCCTGAAAGATTTTTCAAAGATTATGCTTAGAGGTTCGTCTATGGCAGTAGATAGCTTTTTAAAGAAGTAGGCACATATTCTGTCTGGTCCAATAGATAGAGATGGTTTTAGATTGCGTAGTGCTTTTTCAACATTATCTTCTGTAAAATCGATATGTATTAGATCATTGTAGTTGTCTGTGGTTCGACTAGGAAATATGGGCATGATCCATTGCTGTTTACAAATACTGAGCCAAAGAATGTGTTAAAGATGTTGGCTTTAATGGTGTCGTCGTTGCAGTCTTTACCATTAAGTCCTCCTTCAGGGGTGGGATGGACCTTGAGTCTTTTAGTTTGTTGTTTACAAAATTGTAGAAAGCGCAGGTGGAATTGGTGCGTAGAAGGTTTTCCTCTTGTTTAATGTGATAATTGGTGCATTCAGTCTTTATCTGGTGGCATAAATTTTTGTATCGGCTTTTGAAGTTGGCAACGTGACCAGATTTGTTTTTCCGCCAAAGTGATTTCTTTTTGGATTGAAGTTTCCTTATTGTTATGGGTAACCTGTTTTTTTTCTGGTTTTGGGAGTTGTTATTGGTACATATAGTTTGATGACTTTTTTGACTTCAAGTAAAAATATGTTGTAATGGTCTTAAACAGTACTGCATCCAGTGAATAGAGATTGCCAATCAAGGGATGAGAGATCTTTGTTTATAAGATCATAGTTGCCTTTTTTGAAGTTATAATTTGGGATTCCGTCGTGATGATTTTTGTGTGGATGTATGTTGAGACAAAAGTCAGTCATGTTGTGGTCACTGTTGGAAAAGGGTTCTTTAATTTGTATTCCATAAATTGAATTCAAACTATTGCAGAAGATGAGATCAAGGCAGTTGTTAAGTCTAATGTTATTGGTTACTAGTTGTTCTAGTCCCAGATTTGTTACTGCATTGTAGAAGGTTGCATGTGTGGGTTCAGTTGTACATTTGTTAAGGGTCCAGTTAATATGAGGTAGATTGAAGTCACCAAGAAAGATAAAAGCGTGTGGGCAGGATGCTGCCCATGTTAGTAGTGTATTTAGCTTGTTTGCATGTTCGATGTCATAATCAGTCTCTGTAACATAGTAAGAACCGAAATGTGATATTTAAGGACAGTTCACAGACGATGGTCTCAGGAAGAGCAAGCTCCTGGGTAACTTGGATGTTTTTTAGATGTAAGGATTTTTTATAGAAGATAGCAACACCACCTCCTCTACGGATTTCACGATCTGATCGGTATACATGATAGTCTATTACTGTGGTAATGGAGTCAGGGAGAGATGCATTGAGTCATGTTTCACAGACAAATATAATGTCGAATTTAGCCGTATTTAGTAAGAGGAGAAATTCAGGTATTTTATTTACAAGGCTTCTTGCACTGAAGCTTGCATTTAAGGCCAGTTGTGGTTTGAATAGAGGTAGTTAGGGGTGTTCGTGCCTGGTTTTGAGTGGTGTTGGATTGGATGGGGTGGGGTTGGATGCGGAGTTGTGGGTTGTGTGACTTTCTTTTGATGAAATCAGCTCTGTAGTCTATAGGTCCTTTTCTCCATTGTCTAGACAGTTTTTGAGTTCAGTGCAGAGTTCACGGTAGTGGATTCTTTGCAGTATGGATAAGTCTGGTCTTGAGCGAAGTTTTTTATGAGTGGGATTGGATTTTGCAATGGCATTTATTGTATGAATGAATATACGTTTGGTGGACTCATTTTTACACCAGAGGTTGTGAACCCAATGGATTGGGGCCAGTTGTAGGAGGCTTGGCTGTTGGTGTGTTTGAGATGTGGGTTGTGGAGATAGGTGGCTGTAGTTTTTTTTTCAAACCTGCAGTAAAACACATTCAAGTCATCTGCTAGTTGTTGATTTCCTTCTGCCTGGGAAGGAGGTTTGCTGAAGCCAGTGATGTTTTTAAGAGTTTTCCACATGTTTGCTGGTTCATTTGTTGAGCACTGATTCCTTAACAGAGCAGCTTCTTTTTGCTGCTCTGATTTCTCTTGCTAATATGTTTCTGGCCTGATTGTATAGCATTTTGTTACCTTTTCTGTAGGCTTCCTCTTTGGAATGACGTAGCTGCTTAAGTTTAGCTGTGAACCAAGGTTTATTGTTACTGTATATTTATTTGCAGTTTCCTTGTTGGTACACATAAGTCTTTGCAGAAGCTGACATATGATGTTACAATATCTGTGAGCTGGTCTAGGTCTGCAGAGGTATCTTCAAAAACATTCCAATCAGTGCAATCAAGGCAAGCCTAGAGCTTCAGCTTTGCCTCATCAGTCCAAGTCCTCACTGATTTAATTGTTGGTTTCATGGTTTTAAGTCTTTGTCTGTACAAGGTGAATCATGCAGTGGTCAGAGTGTCCCACACTCGTGGTAAAGACCTGTAAGCATCTTTTACTGTTGTGTAGCAGTGGTCTAAAGTATTTTTTGCCTCTGGTGGAACAATTTACATGCTGGAAATATTTTGGGAGCTCTTTCCTTAAATTTGCTTGATTGAAATCTCCTAAAATGATGGGAAGAGAATCTGAGTGTTTGGCTTCAGCCTCCATAATTTGATCAGCAAGAGTTCATAATGCCTTGTTTACACAGGCTTGTGGAGGAATATACATAGCTATTAGGAGAAATGAGGAAAACACACTGGAGAGTAAAATGGCTTGCAGTTGATGTGTAAAGACTACGTTTTCATCACAGAACTTATATATTATACTTATATCCTGAGACCAGCTGTTGTTGATATATAAACATCCTCCACCCTTTGTTTTACCTGATGTCTCTTCAATTCTGTCTGATCTAAATGTCTGAAATCCTTGGGTGTATATGGTGTCCCCATGAATTTGTGGATTAAGCCAGGTTTCAGTAAAACAAAGAACTGCAGACTTATAGAAATTGGAATTCCATCTATTTAAGAGATGAATTTCATCCATCTTGTTAGCAAGTGAGCATAAATTAGTCAGAAAGATTGAAGGGAGATGAGTTTTTTTTTTCCCCATTCCTTAGTCTGTTTAAAATTCCTGCTTGTTTACCTCGTCTCCTTTTTCGGTGTTGTCACTTTCCTCCTTGTAAATATAATTGGCAGTGTTGTGTGTGTTCAATTTTTTTAAAAAATCATTCTATTGTTTTTTTCTTTTTCACAACATTACTAGTACTAATTCAATTAAATAGTAGAATTGCATTATTAGAAAAGATGCTTATTCTAGATTCACATTTTGCTGTAATATCAAAGGCTAATAACTATGTTAGTGGTGTTAGTAGAGTGGATCGCTTGACAAAATTGTATCTTAATTTTAAGCATATTGTTGAACCTCTCAGTATTAGCTAGAAGGAAAAGTAAGATCTTGTATCTGTTATTCTTATTTGTATGTTCTCTGAACTTTGTTTATTTGATACACTATACCAGGGGTCTGCAACCTTAAACACTCAAAGAACCATTTGGACTTGTTTCAACCTGGAAAAAAAACAACACCAGGAGCCACAAAACCTGGGTGGTGTGGCCAACCCAATGTCACTCACCCCCACCCAGTCACATGACCCCCCTAGCCACGCCTACTCAGCCACAAAACTTTCTCTCGGTCTATGTCTCTCTCCCCCTCTTTCTGTATCTCTCTTTGTATCTCTCCCCTCTACCCCACTCTTTCTGTATCTCTCCCCACTTTCCCTATCTTCCCTTTGTATCTCTCTCCCCCTTTCTCCCCCCTCTTTCTGTATCTCTCTGTGTGTGTCTCTCTGTCTCTCTCCCTATCTTCCCCTCTCTCCCCCCTTTCTCCCTCTGTATCTCTCTGTATGTCTATCTTCCCCTCTGTATATTACTCTCTATGTATCTATGTCTCTCCCTCCTTCTCTCTTTCCCTCCCTCCTTCTATGTCTGTGTGTGTGTGTGTGTGTGTGTGTATTTGTCTCTGAAACCCTCAGCTGGGCCAAGCCAGCAAGCTCTCTTTGGCGCATTTTTATTTCTTCTTTTTTGAAATCCGAGCTTGCTGAGGAATGATTGCTAGCCGTGGCAGAGACTTCCCTTTGAGCGACCCTCCTTCTCCTCTCGTGACCCCCTGGTCAGCTGTGGCGGGGCCAGGAGGGTGCACATGCACAGGGAGATCCTTTTTAAGCAGCTGGCCGGCTGGTCCACACATGCTTTTGTGGCACTTTGGTGCTCGCTCCATGCATCTGCGTACCCTCCCAGCCCTGCCACAGCTGGCCAGGGGGTCACGAGAGGAGAAGGGGGAGGAGGGTTGCTGGAGTTTAGTGCAGGAGCGAAGCGGCCCTGTACTGCCTTCACACCACATTTGCACGTAAGGCAGTCTTCCTGCTGCTTCGGGCTGGATCTCGCGCCCTCCATGCTCAGCCAAAGAGCTGTCGGGGGGGGAAAAACACTAAGGGCTGGAGCCTTAGTGCAGGAGAGAAGCTGCGTCCTGTTAAGAACCTCCTTAAGCAAGAGACTGCCCTGCTCGCATGTGCCTTTGCTGCACTTTGGCACTCACCCTCCCTGCACCCTCCCGGCCCTGCCACAGCCCCCAGTTGTGCGAGAGGGGGAGGAGGGTCACCTGAAGGGAAGCCTCTGCCGTGGCTGGCAATCATTCCTCAACCAGCCCAGATTTCCAAAAAGAAGAAATAAAAGGAATAGTCAAGAGCCCCTAAGAGAGCTTTCTGGGTTGGTCCAGCCACAGCTTTCCAAGAGAGAGAGGGAGAAGAGATGCAGAGACAGAGCGCGAGAGAGACATTCACACAAACAGAGATAGAGAGACATAAAGAGAGGAGAGGAAACCGCCTGATGGGTGATGCTCCAGCTTTCTCCGAGCCTGACCCATGGGGTGGCCAGGCAAGTTTTGGCGGGGCCAGCCCCCTTTTCCTGCTGTCCTGAGCTTCTTAAAGCCACGGCTGGGCATTGCGGACCAGTCTCCCTTTCCATTGTTCCCACCTCCCTTTCCTACCTCACCAGTGCTCATGTTAGTGAGGTCAGTGTCGGTTGAGAGGCACGCCCAGCACCAACAAGTGCCAGAAGGCAAGTCTAGCACCAACAAGCAGCAAGAGTGAGGCACCGGCGAATGAGCCCCGGCCATTTCTCTATCCCCTGCCGTCGCCCTTAGCTTCTCAGGCCAGGCAAGGGGCAGAGCCAGCCAGTGATGGGGCAGGGAGCCACAGGCTGCCGATACCCGCACTATACACTAAGGAATAAAAAATTAAATATTTAAAATTGCCACAGGCTGCCGATACCCGCACTATACACTAAGAAATAAAAAATTAAATATTTAAAATTGCAACATTTAAGCTATATTCTGTGTTGGGAATATTTAGTATTTATTTTCTGTGATTCTAGAACTATTGATTTGAATTTTTCTGACTAACATCATCCAAACAGGGTAGCCCAACATGCTGTTTTGCATTCATCTAGGGTTTTCTGCCCCTGCCTATTTTTTCTTCAACCTAAGTAAATAGCTTAAACCCAGTACCATATCTAATAGTTAACCTCAGAAAGATAAACCCTACAAAAACAAATTTTACCAGATTATGCTCTTTCAAAAAGCTTTTCTTGATACCAAAAACATATCTTTAAATAGTATTTAAAATTTATACAGATCACATAATAGCAAAAGAAAAGCTTAGTGAAAAAGAATTTATGTTGAAAAGACACAGAGTGAAGAAAGGAGCAATAGTTAGAGCTGTCCAATATTGTGCTGCCCCACTCACTCACATTTAATTTAGCTATATCTGCTGACTGCCTGCAATTTGGCAGTTCAAATCTCTCCAGGCTCAAGGTTGCCTCATCCTACCATCCTTCTGAGGTGGGTAAAATGAGAACCCAAATTGTTGGGGGCAATATGCTCTGTAAACCACTTAGAGAGGGCTGTAAAGCACTTGAAGCGGTATATAAGTCTAAGTGCTATTGCTATTAAATCCACCAGGCCAAACTGAAATACACCCACAAGAGCTCACTTGGCAAAAGAAGTCAGAGTCTTCAAGGCACAAAGACAAGCAGGAAGCACAAGGAGCACACAGCCAGAAACCAAACACGTTGTTCCCAGCAATGCCTCCTTCTGTCTGCTATGATAAATAGCTTTCTGCTGCAGCTCATCAAGATGGGCATGCCTTCTCCCAAGTTATCTGGCAGATATCATTGCTCTTGTCTTTTCTCTGCCCTCAAATCCACCGTAGAAGTCCGTTCCTCCTGCTCTTCATTGACTGTCTGCCCCTTCAAGCTTTCCCCAACCAAAGCCTCTCATACAGAGGTGGTATTCAGCAGGTTCTGACCAGTTCTGGAGAACCAGTAGCGGAAATTTTGAGTAGTTCAGAGAACCATCAAATATCACCTCTGACTGAAGATTTTACAGTATCCTTCCCCTGCCACACCCACCAAGCCATGCCCACAGAACCGGTAGTAAAATAATTTGAGTCTGATCACTGGAACATACATGTTCTTTTCTCAGATCAGAAATGTTACTTCAGATGCTGTAATATACTTTACATATTTGGAGATTGTCTTTTGCTTGCATGTAAAAAAGTTTCCTTAATAGAACAATGGAGCTGATAGTAACAGAACCGGTAGTAAAAAATTTTGGATCCCACCACTGCTTCCATAAATCTCTTTTGGCTGGCCATTCAGAGTTATCAATTAACATTGTTCCTGATGTGTCAGGAATGAGCTTATCCTCCCTTGAGCTGACCTCCAAGGAAGAATCTGAGGAGTCATCCAAGGGAGACATCATAAAAATATGTTTGAAGAAAACCAAGCAATTTGCTTTGTATATTTGCGATTCTTTTTTTTTAGAAAATTTTATTGAAAAAACATTAAATAGTTGAACACAATGTGACTTTCTTGGCAATTATTTTGTCATACATGCTATAACATAAAACCACATATAACAATTGATCTCTTCCTTATTCTACATTACTAGGTTGGTGCTATTTACATATATATTTTCCTATTTACAACATAGTTTCCTTGCAGGTTCTTTTTACATGGAGTCATCATATCCACTATATTGCACTGTCTTTAGCTTAAAAATCTGTTCGCTGTATTCCCAAGTATTTCACTTTCTTCACTATTTGGATATTTATTTTCTTGACCAGATCATTTTTGTACATTTGACTATCTTTGACTAACATTTTGGTTTTATCTTTCTTGATTTTTAAGCCAGCTACTTCCCCACACTCTTGCAGTTTGTAAACTTCTTTCTTAATGCTTAAGCCTTTAATTTGGTTGTCTTTTTGAATCATTCTCGTCAAAACCTCTAGAGTTAATATAAACAATAGCGGTGATAACAGGCCCCCCTGTCTTGTGCCTTTCTTGATTTGAAAATATCGTGTCGCTTCTCCATTAACTACACCTCTAGTCTCTTGTTTGGCATAGATAGTCCTAAATATATTTATGAAATTATCACCAAAGTCCTTATAACTTATCCGTCTTAACATAAAATCCCAATTAACATATCAAATGCCTTTTGTGCATCTAAGAATAACAACGCTACTTGCTTCTCACTATGAACTTCATAATACTCCAATATATCCAATATCGTCCTTGTATTATTTCGTATTTGTCTTCTTGGCAGAAAGCTGTTTTTGGTCAACATGTACAAATTTGTTCAGGTTATCTTTTTAGCCATTTGACAATTATTACCATAAATATTTTATAATCCAAGTTTAAAAGCAATATAGGCCTATAGTTTTTAATTATTGTTAAATCCGTATTTTCTTTTGGGATCAACACAGTATTTGCTTCAGTCCATGACAATGGTGTTTTGGCTTCTTTTAATACTGCATTAAACACTTCTACTGGCAGTGCATCAGGGTCCAGTGTTTTGTTGTTCTGTTTTTTTCAGTGCCTCTGTTAGTTCTGACATTTCTATATCTGTGTTTAGCATACGTTTTATTTCCTCTGAAATTTTTGGCAGTTCTGCTTTCTTAAAACATTGTAACATTTTCATCCGTAAAGCGCTTGTTGCCATCATACATTCCTTGGAGAAGCTCTGGATTATTATTTTTTTCTCTTTGCTTTGATAATATATAGTTCCCTCCTCATTCTGAAGTTTATTAATCCAACCTCTTTCTTTCTGGCTTTTTAGTCTATATGATAGTCATCTCCCTAGTTTATTTACATTTTTGAAAATTTTTGACTATTCTGTTTTATTTGTAGTGCTAAATTTTCACAAGTATATTCAACTTGTGTCTAATTAATTCCATTTGTTGGTTAAGACTTCCATTTTGAAGTTTCTTTTGTAGTTCTACTTCTAGTCTTTTGAATTCTTCTAGACTTCCTTGTCTTTGTTTCTTCTTTTTATTTTCTCTTGCATATAGGCTAAATCAAATCCTAATGCCACTTTAGCTGTAGTTACTCACAGCTCCTGAGAATCTCTGTGGAATTTTTTTTTTTTTTGGGTATCTTAGGTCTTGGAAGATTTCATCCACAACTTGAGTAGGTTCTTTTTCAAGGAAACCCAGCTGCTATTCTGTGGGAAGATTAAGAGGGGGGAAAAACCTCTAGCAAAGTTTTTCTTCAATATCCTTTATGATAGGTTGTAGGATTAGTGTATCCAGTCATTTGTGGATGTAATTCTGATCTAATAGGTCTTTTTAAAGTTTGTATAGCTAAAAGTTCCCATTATGAGTAGTCTTCAACTTACAACCATAGAGTAGAAAGACAGGCTGCACCAGTGCCTCAGGCCTCTGAAGACATTTATCCACCTGATTGTTTGGAGCTGAAAACCTTTGGCATACAGCTACTTTGCTTTGAAGGCTGGCTGAAAGAACTGCCTGCCAAAGGATTTCAATTCCATGCCTGCTGGACAGCAATTGGAAGTGATGGGATTCTGATCATTGAGCGAAACAGTCCTCTAATATCTCGCTTAATGACCAAGATTCTGGTCCCAATTGTGATATTATGTTCTATTATGTTCTTCATATTGTTGGCAATTTAATATGGTATATTTGATCTTGATAGATGGGCTAAATAGATAAGAACAGATATTAATTTTATTTGAAAATTTATTTACATTTTCTCCAAATGCACTCCCTTCAGGATCACATGAGAAATAACCGAGAGTGCAGTCCTTTTGCTTTGTTACCTGAAGACAAAAAAGTCATATGTTAAAGAGACCTGATCAAAAGTAGTCAAGTAATCTAAATGTAGAATGAAATCAGTAACAATTTTGTAAAAATTAATACCCCAAATTTGTAACAGATCCTTATTTAATTTCATCTCAACAGATGGTAACTATAGGTAATCCTCAATTTACAACAATTGCAGCATCCCCATAGTGAGATGATCAGAATTCAGACGTTTGACAACTGACATTTATTTATTAACTAAATGTTTATAGCCACCCATTTCAGTCAATTACTCTTTATGATGTTTCTGACAAGCAAAATCAGTGTAGGAACTGGATTTGCTTAATGACTGCATTATTCCCTTAACAACTGCAGTGATTTGGTTACAAACTGGCCAAAAAGATTGTAAATTGGATATTACTTAATCACTGCCTGCTTAGCAACAGAAATTCTGGTCTCAAATTGTGATTGTAAGTCAAGGACTGCCTATAATATGTTGTTATACATACCCTAAGGTTTCGTTTAAAATAAAGGTAATCTTACATTTTCTGCATCTTTTAAGGTAAGGGATGGGAAAAGATAGAGGAACATAGAACACAGAGATGTTTGCTGAAACACCAAGTCATTCTGCACACTGTAGAAAAATGTCTCTTTTTAGAGAGACAATTTTCTGACAAGAACTTAAATTGTTTCAAAAGAATTTGTCCTAAATTGTCTGCTTGATGGATGTGCAGAATCAGATGATAATGTGAGTCACCATTCTTTCTAATCAAATTACCAAAAGACTTCTTGTAAAAGTAAGTCTTTCTCTAGCCGTTGATTAATGAAGTGGTGCTTCTGTTTTGTATAAGAACTAATTGAAGTAATACAAATAAGTTGTCTCTCTTGCCTGCAGAAATTATCTTCTTTACAAAACAATTTAATAGACTTGACAAAATCTCTTTTCCCCCTATCTATTTTATAGTTCATAGCATGAAATATAAGGAAAAGAATTGGGGGTAGGGAAAGAAAATGAATTATTGAGGGGACTGTTACCATTTTAATGTATATAATTAATACATGTTAATTATGCAATCATGCCCTCACAAATCTGTAAACTGGTTAGTTACTTAATTCATGTATATTAGTGAGTGGTTTTCATATCTTATTCTATTGTTATATGCATATTTCAAAATAATAAAAATCACTCTGAATCTGTAAAATATGATGTGTAAGTGTAAAATATTTAAGAAAAAAAAGGACAGAACATTTACAAAGTAGTGAATGTCGTGCCTTTTTCCTCCGACACGGTGTAGCCAAGCCTAATAAGGAATATTAAAGCAGCCAGACTGTTGTTCATCTTTCAAGTATGCACAAAAGGACTTGTTCTTTTTTCTTTATCTTTGAAGAATGTAATTGTCAACTGTATCCACTTATTTGTTTGTATACTGCATGTATATAAGCTAATAACTATGTATGATTTTTGTATGATATATACGTGTGTGCATTTGTGTGTGTGTGCTCATGTACCAGTTTTGTAAATAATTTTATATTAATATGACACAACTATAAAATATTGGCTAATACAGGGAATGGAAATGCCTCTGCTATTTCTGTTAACTTGTAACATAAAAATTAATCTCAATACTCAATGCTGAAGTTCAGTTTTTAAAATTGAGTTTTAATTAGTGCAAGCAATTACTTTAGGCAGCTTTAAAGCAATACCAAAGGAAGAATTTTAAGTGCCCCCCCCCCCAAAAAAAAAAATCAAAGGAAATGATTCAGGCAAATAAAAAAAATATTCTTTAGTTTTCTGATTTCATGAAAGCTGAATAAAAACACTTATGACATTTCTGGTAAAAATTCTGTTAAAATCTATTATTCATAAACTTACCTGTATCAAATTTATCCGTAATTTTTTAAGATACTTTCTTCTCTCAACAAGATTCTGTTCCTTGACGGGTATACCCACACATAGAAATGTCTTAATCTTCCTTAATTGTCTTTGACATTTAAAATCTCTACAGCTTTTTGTTTTCTATTTATTACTAATTGCAAAATATGCTAGGTGCCACAGGGCAGAAGGTGTTGGTATAATTAAAAATATATGTGTGTGCCTAACTTTAAAAAAAATCTTACCCATTTAGGAAGTGACTTTCAATTAGCCTCTCTGATAATATCAGGTCACTATACTCCATAGCTGATGCTTTATTCCTGCCTTTGGGTTGTCAGTTGCTTGCTTCAGATGGCTGGCAAAGGTGGTTGTATATCCATTACGAGCAACATAGCACTTTGCATTTCTGAATTGACAAGCAGCTATATTGACCTAGTGCTTATTATGGGTCAACAGCTGTGTTAACCAACGGAAGGACTGAGGGGCAATTAAAATGAATTGGCAAAAATATATCTTCCTAATTTACTCCAATTTGTTATTTATGCTAACATTGTATGGCTTCTATAGTGACACTAAACAGAATGGATCCAATAATGGCAATTAACATAAAAATATAATGGCTAATCAAATTGACAGCAACTGTTTCTCATCATCTCGACACACAATACATTATCAAAACAAACTATTATGAAGGAGGTAATTTCAGTGTTCTATTCAACCTGCTGCCTGTGTGCAGTCAGGGAGATGTGTACCAGCAATTACTGCTGAATCCCAAAAACTAAACAAATAACTTAATCACTGACGTCCTCTTTTTTCCCCTTCTTCAGGAAGCAGTAATCACGATTTACTAAAAATAAGTGGTATATAATAATATAATGATGATGCATTTCATAGAATAGCTAATAAGGAACAAAATTTAAAAACTTAAAATGCAATTTCTTGATTGGAGCTTTTTAATATATAATATTTTTAACATTGATTTTGTTAATAGATCATAGACTATTTATGCAGAATGTTGACTATTTAAAATAAGAGGAATTTTCAATGTGACAAAATAGCCTATTTTTGCTAACTAACATTCTTGATATAACTATAGAGCTGATAGTGAAATTCCAGTAATGTAATATTCTTGGAAAAGATTGCAAAACATGAATTTGAAACTGTATAAGTAATCATATTCTACCATTTTTTTCTATACCACTGCCAACCTGCATTTTAAATTTTTCAGATGCTAACATAACTTTGCTATTCTGTCTTGACCCTTAAATATATATCTTCCTTTTACTCCCAGTTGCTCTGTATGAAATCTCATACATTTATATTAACAAATTCAAAATGTTAAGAAATATAAAGTGACCACAGATATTCAGTTATTTTAATGGCAATCTGTTTATTTGAATTCAGCTTTAATTCATATCCATTTCAGAGTACTAGCTGTTGATTCAGCCAGGTAACCAAGTATTTCCTCTCCCATGTTTAAATGTCATTTTAATTGAACAGCTATTCAAAATCTTGCATTTATTGTTCTCACTGTGCTTTTTATATCTAGTTACTTTACTTTTATGACTAATTGGCTGGTTTGACTAATGAGGAGCACTCACTATTGCAATATTTTATTATAGGCTCCATTGCTAACATAAGTTAATGGCATAAGTAATTTCCTACATTATCTATCTGGATTCAATTTCATTATAATCCCATTTTATAAGGAGACAGGGAATTGGTCATTGAGCCACAAATGATACAAGATCACTGCTGAAAGAAAAATCATGCAAGGTGGTGCTTCATCAATTACTGTCTAGTCTTACTTTAGATAAACTGGCTGAATTGGCTGCTGACAGAATGCCAAAGAAATTAACATGATGCCCTAGTTACTTGTTATTTTCAGTAGAGCTTCAATATTGTTTTAAATACTGAAGCTGTCCTGATTTTATCCATCAAGAATTTATCACCAATCAGTCTTATTGGATACTTGTAGATCAGTGGTTCTCAACCGTTTCTTCACCCCTGTCAGCTTTGGAAGCCATATTGAGATCTGATGCTCCCACACTGCACAATTGACCCTGGGAAAGTGGGAGGAGGGAATTCATTTGAGTATATCTAGTTAGACAAAATAAAATTCTTTTGCTGATTCAAGGTCAGGGAGTGTTGCGCATAGTGAAAAGGAAGTCTTACTTTGGGACGGATGGTGATTGGGCCATGTGATGTAGTGATGGGAATAGGAGATGGATTTGTAGTTTTTACTTTTGTAAGGAGTCCCGGAACTTCAGATTTGGGATTACACAGATGTACCAGTTACTATCCAAATAAAAGGAACTTTTGAGAGATGTCTGTCTCAGAGTTATTGGTTGGAATGGAGGGTTGCTGGAATGCTAGCACCCCCTTTAAATACCTTTGGGCCACAGACCATGGCCACAAACCATCAACACATAATTCAAAATTTAAATCAACATTTCTTCAAGCCTTCATGGACCCCCTGGATTGACATTGCAGTCCCCCAGCAGTCCACACGCTACAGATTGAGAACCACTGGTGTAGACCATACTGTTTGAAGGGGAAAAAAGCTTAGTCCCACTTTTGTCCTTCAATGCATGCTTTATACATTACTTTGTCAGAAATTGAATCCTATTTCCTTTTTTCCTGAGCTCAATAGGCACAAGTACTGTATTCTTTTTTTGGAGAAAATGGTTCTAATATCTTAATATTTTTCATTGTCCTCTACTACTCCATATTTTCGTAAATCTTCAGTATCATGATGCAGAATTGTGAATTATCTTCAAAAGTGGTTGCATCATACATTTATATAAGAACCACAGTGGTGCAGTGGTTAGAGTGCAGTACTACAGGCTACTTCTGCTGACTGCAGTTTGGCAGTTCAAATCTCACCAGGCTCAAAGTTGACTCAGCCTTCCATCCTTCCGAGATTGATAAAATGAGGGACCATATTGTTGGGGGCAATATGCTGACTCTGTAAACTGCTTAGAGAGAGAGATGTAAAGCACTATAAAATGGTATATAAGTCTAAGTGAGTAGAGTAGAATAGAATAGAATAGAATAGAATAGAATAGAATAGAATAGAATAGAATAGAATAGAATAGAATAGAATAGAATAGAATAGAATAGAATAAGCTGGAAGGGAACTTGGAGGTCTTCTACTCAGTTAGCCACCAGCCAATCGGCTAGCTGTCAATGCTGGCAGCCAGAAGCCATGGTGCGATTGATCGCAGGTATGGGGGGTTTGGGGGAGGTGCTGCAGCCAAACAGCATCAAGCACTTGTTAGCAGAAGGAAGGGGAGGGGGTTGAAGCTCCCCTGTACCTGATTGTGCCTCCCTGATAATGAATGGGAAGGGAATAGCAGGGTGGGGGGCGGTAAGTACGCTGGCTTCGTTGAAAGGGAAGGGGAGAGAGAGAAAGAGAGAGGGAGAGAAAAGGGAGACAAGAAAGCAAGGGTGGGAAGGGAGAAAGAAAGGGTATGGGAGAAAGAAAGAGAAAGAGAAAGAAAGAAAGAAAGAAAGAAAGAAAGAAAGAAAGAAAGAAAAGAAAGAAAGAAAGAAAGAAAGAAAGAAAGAAAGAAAGAGAAAGAAAAAGAAAGAAAGAAAGGGAGGGAAGTGAGGAAGAAAGGAAAAGAAAAAGAAAGAGGGAGGGAGGAAAGGGAGAAGAGAGAGAGGGAAGGAAAAAGGAAAGAAAGAAAGAAAAGAGGGGAGAGGAAGGGAGAAAAAGAAGGAGGGAAGAGAGAAAGGGAGGGAGGGAAGGGAAAGAGAAAGAGGGAAGGGAAGGGAAAGTGAACGAGATATGGATGGATGGATGGACGGACAGAGGGAGGGAGGGAGGGAGGGAAAGAAGAAGGAGAGGAAGGAAGGACCACAAACCCTGGCACTAGATGCAGCTTCAGAGGATGCTTTGAAATAGCACAACAATCCAGGGCTGGAAAGGATCTCAGAGGTCATCTAGTCCAACCCCCTGCTCCAGCAGGAGACCTTATAAAATCTTAATTATTTTGGTGCCTCTAACACACTGGAGAAATTCCCAGAAAAGGAAAGGAGTTTACTAGGCAAGGCTGCCATGCAGAGGAAGGCAGAGGTAGTCCTTGACTTACAACAACAATTGAGCTCAAAATTTTGGTTGCTAAGCAAGAACATTGTTAAAGTGAATTTCTGTCTTTTGGCCTACCCAGTCACATAGCCACGCCCACCCAGTCACATGAGCACCAAGCCATGCCCACAGAACCAATAGTAAAATTTTTTGAATCCCATCACTGATTATAATAGTCTAGCTATGATTACATGAACATATAATTTTGTTTGTTTGTTTATTCAATTTGTAAAGTTGCCCAACTCAATCAACTAACTCTGGATGGCTTATTCTCAAATTATAAAAAATTAAAACAATTTAAAGACATTAAAACAATAAAAACAAAATAAATAAGTGTAAATATAAACAATAATGAAAGAATAAAGTAGAGTAGGATAGGACAGGACAGGATAGGATAGGACAGGGAAGGACAAAACAGAATAAAATAGACTATGTTATTGGCCAAGTAGCTCTTAGTGTACATGCAAAACAATGTAATAATCATCATCATAATGATACCAATAAGAAAAGGTAGTGGAACAGATGAGGGTAAAAGTAATACAGCCATACTACATGGGTAAATATGCTTAGGCATAAGACAGTACTGTGGGAATTAGATGTTCAGCAGAGTGCTTAGACATAAGACAGTACTGTGGGAACTAGATGTTCAGCAGAGTGATGGCACAAGGGTAAAAACTGTCTTTGTGTCTAGTTGTTTTGGCATGCAATGCCCTGTAGCGGCATCTTGAGGGGAGGAATTGAAACAGTTTATGTCCAGGATGTGAGGGGTCTGTAGATATTTTCTCAGCGCTCTTTCTGACCCATGCAGTATACACGTCCTCAATGAAAGGCAGCTGGTTGCAATAGTTTTTTATCTGTTGAAGTCTGTACCTGCCTTGTTTGATAACTATCAAACCGGACAGCTATAGAAATACATATGACAATTCTTCAGAACTGAAGAAGCTTCTTGGGTATGAGGAAGATATTTTCAAAGAGGAAAAAATACACAAGAAAATCCAATTGTCTTTTGGAAAAAGCACTTTTCGGACAATCATGATCTGGATGATTGAGAATCTTCATGGGTATGAGTTCTAGTTCTTCCTTAAACATGAAAGCCAGTTGGGGCCAGTCACTTTCAGCCCAACTTACTTTATAGGTTTGCTGTTGCGAGCAAATAAGTTATATATACTACCTTGAATTGTACAAAATAAAGGTAGAATGTAAATCTAATAATAAGCTACCTGGAGAATACGTGTAGTAACATTAGAGCTGTGTTGGTTGGGGACATGAATTAATACACACCACTTTTTATACTGTAATGTTGACTGAAAATGCTGTTGATCTGCAGCAAAGCTTAGATATCTACTCTAATGCAACAAAGAATACAATTTTAATATTAATATATGAAAGAGTTAGGTAGCTATGTTTGACATGAAAAGTAAAGTAAACAATTGTACATTGTACATATATACTGAGTAAATTAATTTGTACATTTTGGTAGTCTACTACATATGTGGAAAATATGAAAATATGTTAAGATGTGTAAATGTGAGTAGAAAGGTAATTTTGTCTTTTGTGAGGAAGTAATTTGTCAAAAGAAGTAAAAATAGCCATGCGTAACTGTTGCTTACTTTGTTATCATGACAGAGAAAGTGGGCTGTGTCAGGGAGAAACATCAACATTAAATCTTTATTACTGAATGAATGTGGATGTAATCTATTTACTCATTACATCACTTACATAATGAGTGATCATTACAAAAGAAATATCTTGCAATGGGTTAATCACATAGAATTTAATATGGGTTAAATCACCATCTATCCATGAAAGATGAGTAAGTCAAAAATTGAGTATCTTTTAAAAATCATGTGTTTGAATTGGTTATGGACATGGTGAAGGGAAGGGTGGTTTTCCAAGCGAGAGGTATAAAAACTGGTAGGTACAGCTGTATCTTCTTTCCTTCTTTTGATTATAATTCTTACTCCTATTCTGGGCTTTGCATAATGTTCACTTGAACTGGAATAACACAGTGATATGTTTGCAGTTTATTTATGATCCTTTTCATATAACTACTGATGATCCTTGACAGATCATATTTCTTGTATCTTTCTCTTCACTAATTTCACTTCTCTGGTCAAGAAACAAAACATTCCCACTTATCCCACGTCTGAAATATATATTTTTGAAAGAAGCTTAAATTCAGGTAATGTGATAATAAGGCACAACAATGACGTAGATTATGATTAATTAATACGATTTAAATCTAATATTTTATAGCATTCATGCTTTCAGGGGCCTATTTCTTTTATTATAAAGCTTAGTATCATATATTTAATTTATGATCTTGCTTTCTAGTTCCTTGAGCATGTAAGCACTTGAGTTCCTAAAGCAGGGCTGTCAAGTTTGCGTCACAGATAACAGATAATCAGAGTTGGAAGGGACCTTGTAGGTCATCTAGTCCAGCTCCCTGCCCAAACAGGAGACCCTACACTATTTCTGTCAAATGGCAGTCCAATCTCTTCTTGAAAGCCTCCAGTGATGATGACGCTCCCACAAATTCTGAGGGCAAGCTGTTCCATTGGTTGATTGTTCCCACTGTCAGAAAGTTTCTCCTTATTTCCAGGTTAAATATCTCCTTGTTCAGTTTCCATCCATTATTCCTTGTCTGGCCTTCAGGTGCTTTAGAAAATAGCTTGACCCCTTCTTCTCTGTGGCAGCCCCTCAAATATTGGAAGACTGCTATCATGTCTCCTCTGGTCCTTCTCTTCACTAGACTAGCTAAGTCCAGTTCCTGTAACCGTTCTTCATATGTTTTATCTTCCAGTCCCCTAATCATCCTGGTTTCTTTTTTCTGTATTTTTTTTATAGTGTGGTGACCAAAACTGGATGCAGTACTCTAGGTGTGGTCTTACATCACATGCTGGCCACTCCCCCGCCCAGTTTAGCAAAGGGGGGAAAAGTTCCGATACGTCAGGTGACAACGCGAGTTTGACACCCCTGTCCTAAAGACTTTTAATCTTTAGAAAAAATTAATCTGTTTCATGTAGTCAGATAAGTGAAGAGTATATATTTCATGACTATATTCCTGCCTGCCTGCCATATGGCTGTTAATAAAGGAACAATCACAGTAAATTTGTTTTTTACATAATCCTTTTTCGCAGCAGTACAATCAAGTCTACTAGAAATCTTGAGTCTTATAAAAATATAAATTAATTCCACATTGCATTATTTGCTGTGTGAAGGATGCTTAATTGAAGAATAAGTATTGTGTAACCAATAATTACTCCTGTAACTAATTCATTTAAGACATGGTTATCTGCATTTTTTTTCAGCCCAAAACTAGTTATAGCTCAAAGACAAACAGGAACTAACTATTTCCATTGATCTGATAAGCTAAAAATACATTAAAAAATACAAGAAATAAAAAAGAGAAAAATCCTTTCAATTAAATAATGTCATATGTGTGAGAAGTTCTCTTGGGAAGCACAGTTCTACTTTATAAACTAAGATGCAAAATAATCTAGTTTGTGCTTGTAATAATAAACTTTTACTTAAAAAGCATGCAATGATTTTGAAAATATATTTATCTTCAACAGTAAAAAAAACATGCTGTTCAGTTTCTACCAATGAAAAGTTTGTGAGAGTAATAGCCTTATTCTGCAGATTAATCTATCAACCCAAGTAATTTTTCCTAATCATTATCTACAATCTGTAAGTTCAAGCAAAATCACTAACTCACAGGATACTATTAAGATAGATACGTCCTGATAGGAAATTTTCATTTTATATCTAAGTTAAAGTGATCTCCAGTAAACCAGTGAATAAAATTCTCCAAAAGGTCTCTTAGATGTCACAAAATCATAGCTCAGAGTTATTTCACATACAATGTATGCCTTTCCAAAGTATTTATTGTACAAAAATATATAGTGTATGTTAAACATACTTTTAGAATGAAACTATATTGAAATTTACTTTCCTGATACCATGTATAATTTCTAAAGTCATTGTTAAATGCATGTATTAAGTAATCAGATGCTTCTTTTCTTTCTGCAAAACAATTGTATAGTTTCATGATTTAAAACAAGTCTATTAAAACCTTTATTGTAATTAATACTACATAAACACAAGAGGTTTCCACACTGATTTTTAGGAGGGTTGAGGATTTTTTAGACATTTATTTAGTATACATATATACATTTAACTGAATTGCTTTCCAAGGCAACTGATAAAAACTAATAGCAAATATTTAGCCTTAATAAGTAACCGTGAAATAGCATAAAAGTTATATGTGAGTATGGTTATTCTAGTCTAAGCTGTTTTTCAATAGCATACTTTATTTATGTGTGTCTGTGTTTTATTACAGTACTCTGACAAGGCCTTATTCACCCAGCTATGCTTTTACCATTATATTTTTGATGTGGACTATGCAAAAGAAAAATATACTGGTCCAGGGAAAGGTATGTTACAACACTGTCATTACCCTGAACGTTTAAAGTGGAAATTTGCATCATAAAAATCAGTCCTATTTTCTGGTGTTAGGCCAATCTGCCTCATTCTGTTAACATAATATACATAAAGGTACCTGACTGCATGAATTAAGAAATTGTATATAAAAAAGAAAATGGAGTGGTGCAGTGGCCTAAGTTGGAGCTCTTGCCTCACAAGTCTGTGAGTTCAATCCTAGCTAGAGGAAGATATTTCTGTCTCTGGGCATAATGAGAATGTATCTGCTGAACAAAACTCTGCAACTCTGCACAGGAAGGGGATCCATTAAACACTCTACTAACTCCATTCAGTTGCCCACCCTCCACCCTGCAAGGTATTATGGGGTTATTAAATGATGATGATGATGATGATGATGATGATATAAGAAAGAAAATGTGTGTCATAATAATCAATGCCTAAAGAAATGCCTGGGAAACATTACATTCTCTTAAGTAATTGGGAACGATTTAGCCTTCCCTTTGCTGGAGGCTTTTTTTAAAATTAATCTTTTTATTATTTTTAAAATACACTTTCAGTTTTACCTACATAATGAGGTTATATTTATTAATATTTATACTGAAATGTATTTTACATATGCATTTTTATAAATATGTACATTAAATGATACATAACTATCCAAAATATAAAGATAAAATTATACACTTGTGCAAAACTTGTCATAACTTGGTGATCTGGAATAATGATAGCCTCAGAAAGGGTGCTTTACAGCCTGTAAATAAACCACTTCCAGCCATCGTAAAATATTGCTCCACCATTCCCGCAGACATAAGATTACAATATGGGTACTTGGCACTCTGTTCTCATTTAGAACTAATTAGAAATAAGTACCCCACAGCCTTGGGATTGTTTTTTGTAATCTTCTCTGTTGGCTTCCCTGTCAATGGGGAAACTGGCAGGAAAGGTTGCAAGTTGTTGCTGCCTTATGACAGGACTTTGTCTGAGCTAACTTCTGAGGGTTGACTGAACATTTGAGCTCTTTTCCTTCAGTTCTCTTCCACATTCCACAACCCGTTGCAATGCCCTGTGATCATGTGATCGCCATTTATGATCTTTCCTATCAGCTTCCCCAGAAAGTCAGTAGAGATGCCAATTGGGAAGGTTACAAGTCACGAATAATTCTCCCCCACCTGTATATCCTTCCTTAGCCCCTCTGCCCTCATTCTGTGCAGGCCGCTTGTGCACCTCTACACACCCTCCCAAGGCATCATGGCACCTAACTCACCATTTGTGCATCCTGCACGCCCTCTCCAGTCTCCTTTACACACTCCTTGAGCCCTACCACAACTTTCACACATCCTTGTACCAGTGACCTGTTTGCGAGCCTAGGATTTCCAATTTCCTGCCAGCTTCACCATGGAAAGCCAGGAGGAAGTTGCTTCGCCTAATAACAGTGGGATTCAATTCAGTTTAGTGGCAAGTGAGACTGCAGGGATTTGCTGTTGCTAAGTGATGTAGTTATGCTTTATGACCCCATTGCTTAGTGGCAGAAATTCTGATCCTAATTGACATAGTAAGTAAAGAACTACCTTTATAGCTGTGTTCCTGTATATATAGAACTACATGTTTTCCATTCCTTGTCATACCTCTGAATTTTAAACTTTTTCACTTACTCCTTACTTAAATTTCCATTATTAGAACAATAGATAAGAGATTTGAGCAGTTTTTCCAATGATATTATAATTTCTGAAAATAAATTATGAATCAGAATGATTACAGCTATTGTAAAAACAATGGAAGATTGTTGTATACAAATAGCATTGTTGTATCCAAGTTGAGAGACTGTTTTATCCAAGTTGAGAGAATCCAATATACATCCTGGGGCAATGAAATTAACAAATGCAACTAGCATTTGGGGAGCTATAATAAGGAACAGGAAGAAAAAGGTATGGGTTAATAATAAAATGTTGCTGATCTGAAGTATATATTTTGCTTAGTTTTTAAGTAGCAACTTGCAAGGCTACAAAAAAATTGCTGGCTGTGGATATATGCTCTACGAGACATAGTCTGAAGCTCAGCAACTTTTCAAGGTTTAATAGCATGAAGAATAGATCTAAAATAATTTTTGAACATAATATATTTTCTTTTGAATCTTTTATTTTATGTTCTTTTGCATAATGTTTTTGTAACCTAGCAATGGATTATCTTAATTCTAAGGACTTCTAGTACTAGTATCAGATATATCATACCAATTATTAAAATAAAAATAGAAGATTAGATTAGATTGAATCACTCACTGATTGAAGAAGGTTGGATATTAAAAGTATTGTGTATATTTTTAGATCACTACTTTCACTTCTTTCTAAGATCTTTACGATATTCATTTTTATACTGTGCATTTGTTTTAAAAATAAATCCATGCTCAGCAAATACTTTTACAAATTTATAACAGAATTTTACACTCGTCCTCCATAAATATACTAAACATGCTCAGTTAACTTTTTGGATGAATAGACTGTAAAATTGTATTTAGAAAAATGAAATGGTTAAGCTGTATGACCTCCAAGGAAATGCAAAGTCTAACTTGGAATATTCGCTTATATCCTTTAATTTGAACACTGTTTTTTTTCTCTTGTGCTCATGACTTGGTGTGCAAAATATCAATGCAAAGTGGAGATTTTTTATGGATGAGTTGCTAGAAAGCTATACAAGGAGAGCTTTCATCATAGTGGTATTTTTCAGTGATACTAATGAGGATCTTCAATATGTCTCTGCTAACAGTTGACAGGAAAAAAATACAAATTGTATATTGTCCCAAAAGAAACTTGATAATAAAGTACAATATTAAAAAGTGGGCATTTCTATAAATTAAGAAGATTATTCATTAGGTACAAAGAAAATTATAAGAATTTATGTGCATATTAGGATGCACACTGTTAGGATGAATTGCCTTTTGGTTAGTATGAAAAGGTAGCAGTTATGTAATTATCAAGCTAATTTAGAAAGTAAAATCTTTTTACCATATTCAATATACTCAATTTCAGCTTGAGAAATAAATCAGACTTTACAAATGTTTATAGAATAGAAAAGGCCTTAAATACAGTTTAAAGAGAATTCAAGTTTTAAGGCATGCACTATGTATTATCTGAAGTGTTTGAACATCAGTATTGAAGAAATAACAAAATTTGCAGTGCTGAAACATCAATTTAAAAATTTTCTAGCTAGTTTCAAATGTCTCAAGAGGATTTCTAGTTGATTTATTGTGATTTAGGATAAAATACATGTTTGATTATCACTAAATTAGTATAATTATGTCTTAAGAAGATAATTCACCATCTTAATATCTATAAGATTTTTCTTTAATTGTCAGTAAGTAATTGATACACTAGACTAATCGCTGTTATTTACTTATTGTTTGTTTGTTTATTTATTTATTTATTTTGAAGGTGGAAATACAGTTTTTAAGCAATAGGAAAGATTTTTTTTGTAGATGTATTGTGGTTATACAGTTGATAGTTTTTATTTCCATAATGTTTTTTACTACATAATTATACATCTTAATTATGTAATTACCATCATAATTATTATGTAATTACATGTAGTTCCACTAATTACAAAATCAAGAAGTATAATTATCTAGTACAAAATTTCTAAAATCTTATTTTATGAACTGGAGAGTATTTAAAAGACCAATTGGTAAACTAAGAACATATTACCTTATTTTGATATGCTGATTTAATTTCTGGCCTCCATTTTTTGAATACAAAACTAAAGATGTTTCTGACATCTGCATTTGGTAACTTATAAAAGTAAAATAAAGTTATTTTGCTTTGCTATGTCACTTTCATCTCAATTTCTCCTCAGTTTTTGCTAGTATTCTTAGCTGCTTTCGCTAGTATTGTTAGTTGCTTTAATTTCAATAACTTCCTATTTATCAAATGTATAATTGCAGATTGGAAATAATTGCAACATTAAGAAATCCGGTTATCAAGTACTGCCATTAGACTTTTTTTGTATGAAAGATAGGAGTTCTAGTCTCAATCTGGCATTGTCTGATTTGGCTTCTATTCTTTTTTATAATATAATGCAATGCTCATATAATTAAGATTATAAATTCAAGCTATTGTATATAGTTCCTATCATTTTTATTGAACAAACATTTTTATTTATAAACATATTCATACTATGGAGATAATTCTCATCAATCAACTTTTATTCAATAAACAAACAAAAAAAGTCAGAGGTTTAGTTTTTTGACATTTCAGACTCGTGCTGGAGCCCATCCTCAGGGAACTTCTCTCTAGCAGAGTGTGTGCTTTGGGTTATTGTGTATGTGGTATTTATATGGTGTCTATGGTTCTCTAACAACCAGTCACCATATAAATACCAGACACAGAAAAGCCCAAAGCATAACTGCTAGAGAGGAGTTCCCTGATGATGGGCTCCAGCACAAGTCCAAAAGCTCAGAAGACCAAACCTCTGGTTTCAGTGACCGACCCAGATTGAATCCTACAACATTATCCTGGGACATGTATATTTGCCTTCATTCATGAAAGAAATTATTTTATAAATCAAACTATTTCTACAAAAGAAATGTCCTTAAAATTAAAACCTGTTAAGTGGATGTAACCAGGAATTCTTCTGATCTTTTTGTTTTTGATAGTTTGGCCATCTTACATTGTACAGGAGGAATAAAGGAGAACATTTGTAGCTCAAGGTTCAAATCAAGGTCCTTGGTACTTTTCTAAGTTTGGTTGTTTTTTTGCAGACATATCATTACCAAAGCTAAGTAACAACATCAGTATACAGGACAATTCTATATAAGTTAGGCTTATATGGGCATTCAACATAGTTCAATAAATATATCCTCTTGGTAAGATTCCTAAACTGTTCCTGAAAGTTCATCAGGCTTTATTCTTTTGTAAAGCTTTGAAGACCTGGCTTTTCCCCCAAGCACCGGGATCATATTAGATGACTGGACATTAGAAGTTGAGTTGAAACCAGGTTTTTATTGTTTTTAATGTTTTAATCTGTTTAGTTTTATAGTTTTAATATTGTTTTATATGTTGTTTTTAAGTTTTGACTGGGAGCTGTCCAGAACTTGAAGAAATGTTTTGAATAAATAAATCCATCTTGAGAATATCAGCACCATTTCTTAAACGTATGTGGGATTCCCAGCATTAGAGACTATTCCAGAGAGCTAGTTGTTCACATAAAATGTGCAAAGAAGGTAATTTCACCCCAACCATTGAGATCTTGAGTGAGAAATACGTGCTGATTTGTTTAATGATCCCTTTGTTTGTTTTCTTGGCTATCCATGGTATTCTCAAGAGTCGTCTTTGGCACCAAAAGTCAAAAGTCTCATTATTTTTTTCTATTTGGCTTCTTCAAAATCCAACTTTCAGTTCCATAAAGTATCCACAGGGATACTTTATGGAATAGGCCATTTCTTGCACTATTCTAATCTTTACAGATATAGACATATCACTGCATCTGAGTATATTTTCCAAGACCTTGCTGACTGCTCTGTCAAATCCTAATCTGAGGCGTATTTCTTGATTGCTTATTCATTTACTGTTGATATTTTTATTTATTCAGGCTTTCATTCATTTATAATGTTCATATAGCAACCCATCTCATATACATGAATGTACCCAGCAGTGTACAATAAAAAACCATTAAAACAAACATTAACACTTACAATAAAAACATTAATGCTAGTTAAAAAAATTAAGAGACAGCATGTTTGATATTTGGTTGATCCAAAAAGGCAAAAGCTATCTATTAGTTCAACACCTTCATTACCAATTCTAAGGATTCTTGCTTTTATTGTGGTCATCATTAGTTTGGTCTTTATATTTAATTTTAGTTCCATTTTTTCCATTCAGCTTTTTGAGTTTTCTTTAAAACCCCAAGGATGAGTTCTAGAAAAAATATGCACAAGATTCTGAGTGATTGCAACCCAGAACAAAAATTTAACTCTGTTAGATGATACAAATGGATGCATACTGGTAGGAGCACGATGAGATAGTACAGAAAAAGCTATTTGGTCATTTAGAGACACTGGAATAAATGAGAAATTGTCATTGAACAGTGAAGCTCTTATTTAGAAAATGTCTGTTTTAAATATGTAGTTGAAGCATAATTCTGTTAATGTGTATGCAATGCAATAATGACTCTAAAAACATGATTGATTTGCTTGATTATCACATGCAATTGAGAAAAGTGGTGAAAAATATAAGGGTAATGAGATATTGTGAATATGGGACAGCTCACTTTTTGGTAACAGCCAGACTGTTGCTTGTTGTAGTCTTATCAATTGGTTCTGCTTCTGTGGAAACCACATAGCCTCACTGATAAAGACACTTAAAGGTACATCTCTTCTCATAAGTTATACCCAGGCACAAAAAAAAAAGTTCTGTAGTTATCTCCAAATGTTTTAAACAATTTGCTACATCAGAATGGCCAACATCAAAGTTCTAGTATGCCTTATTAATAAATATTACATAAGAAAAATCAATGTGTCATTTTGATTTAGCAAATGCCTGCTTGATATTATCTATGTGCTAAATTGCTTAAATGAAATAACCCTAGTTTGTAATGTCCATAATTTTGCCATGAATATGCATATCAGTATTAGTATAGCTTGTGAATTATTTGAAGTTAAAACCTAGAAGTAAAGGAAATAGATATCCTGATTCCCCGGTATTCTTCATGAAATATTTATATGGGTGATCAAACTAGAATAGATATATTTACATCTTTATAGTAGGAATATTAATTGATATTTTTCATTGTAGTTGTTTCCATTTTTTACTACTAGGTTCTTACAATAAATATTGGCCAAAGATAACTGTAATCCAGTTTGCTTATATTTTTATTTTTAACCTCTGGTGTTTCCTGAAATTAATCTTATCAGGGTCATATCTGTCAAATGTGTTTTCTATCTTAATTCATTTAACTTCAGATATGACAATTATTTTGACATGAAAATGTTATTAATTGTAATATTTTCATTTAAAACAGATATTTTTATTTTTCAAAAGATGTATATACCGGGAGAAATAAAGGAAAATGAATGACAGCCAGAACTATTTTATGTATTAGATAAAAGCAAATAATTCATTTAATGTCAAGTACATGAACTTAAAATTAACTTTTTGAGCTATTCATTGTGGCTGTAGCATGTTTTTATAGCTGTAGGTTGCCTATTTAAAAATTGATTGAAATAATAACAGGAATAGTGAAAACCAATTTCGATATTTGACATTTTTAATTTTACTTTATATTGTATTTTAAATTAATGGAATCTAATTGGACCATTATAAAAATACATATCCAGATTATTTTCCTGATTGAATTGATTGATAACCCAGTTGGTTTTTCAGATATCTAGGAAATTTTCTCTTGTTTCATGAGCTGGTTTGAGTTTATTTTATAAAGAAAAGGTAAACAATAATGAAAAAATATTCTGAGGGTAAGCTCACTAAGTAACTTAAAGTTACTTCACTGAAAATTGTACATCAAATAATTATTAAACCTTCCTCACATAAAAACACAGAGCAAATATGCAATA
The DNA here is from genome assembly GCF_049901715.1 of Pseudonaja textilis. Classification (NCBI taxonomy): domain Eukaryota; kingdom Metazoa; phylum Chordata; class Lepidosauria; order Squamata; family Elapidae; genus Pseudonaja; species Pseudonaja textilis. The sequence goes on along the minus strand of NC_141997.1, from coordinate 5,341,489 downwards.
GTATAGGAAAACAACTTGCCTTGTTTAAAATTAAGTTATAAATACAAATAGTTTTATGCAAAAAGTAAAATTACCTGAAATATTCACTATCCAACATAAATAGGGCTATATTATTTAATGAATTAAATTTAATACTTTTTTTTAAAAATAAACCACATGGAATTAAATGGAATTAAATGGAATAACAATTTAAAAAACTTTGCAGGTGTTAAGTAAAATGTTTTAAGTGGCATTACGCTTTCTCTAGGTGCTGAGATGCATCCCTTTGGTTATTGAATAGAACCAGATACGCAATCCCATCTTTACGGAAACCTCCCAAATGTTTCTATCTTGTTCTATATTATAGGGAGTTAATGGTTTGGTGTTTGGGGGCGGGGGGGGGGGTTGAAGGAGAGGAAGTACATCATGAAATGAATGCCTAGCATTTCATTTCTGCTAAAAAACAAATTATTTTTCCTTCAAAAATAGGACATTTGTTTTACATATTCCTCAGATTTATTTTTTCCAGTAGGAGGCTGAGTTGTTTACAGACTCTAAACATAAAATGTTGCAAATAAAAAAATAGTAAAGGACAGATAATACTGAAAAGGTTTGTTCTAACCACATTAAAGGGCACCCACAGCTGGGGGTGGAAGCTGAGCTCTTGCCCAAAGGCCCTTTGTCAGGTCTTCAAGGCTGTCCAAATTCTGTATTTAATTGGAAGGGAGAAATCCTATAATTGGGAATATATTAATTTAACTAAATGCAAATTTAATTATTAGATGAACTAATTACCTAAATTCTATTTAGATCAAATCAAATTCTAAACTAAACTTGATATAGTTAATTAGTATTTTATTGAATTCAATCCTTGCTGATTACTAGCAAGCTTTTTGAATATTATTTATTAATCAAACTTATATGCCTCTGCAACAGACTTTCAGTGCGTCACAAGATACACAAATACCATAACTGTACATAAAAACATCTTATAAATATAAATTTAAGAATTAAAAACAATATATGGTATCTGATTCCAAAAGCCCACAGGGAAAGCTCTGTTTTCTATTTTTTCTTTTTTTGTGTGTGTTTTAAAACAAACTTTATTTGCAATGGATTAAAAAGATATAAACCTATGAGTATACAGAAATAAAAAAATAGTAAACATACAAATAGGACAGTAAACATATTTCTTTCTATTCCATTTGATAATAGGATTGATAGTTCATAATAAACAATAATAAATAATAATTGGCAAGTATTCCTTGTCTCTTATAGATAACATATTAATAAATAAGTAACACATGTTACTCTACTATTGCTATTGGATTATAACTGTATTATTTAATCATTAGAACCTTCATAATGTTTATGTATTAGAGGAGAAGCTTGAAACCATTGCTTTATTTATTCAGTATATACAACTATATATAATATGTTTCCTGGGTTCATTTATTCTGTACGTTCTTTTTCTTGAGTTCTACCCAATTGCACCATTTATCCAATACCAGGTAGTACTCTGAATCATCCTTCCCATTTAATTTGAGCGTGAGCCTCTCCATTTCGGCACATTCATAAATTTTTTGAATAATAATGTGTATCGGTGGTACATTAGGCCTTTTCCAATATTGCGCCAAATAAATTTGCATTGCTGTTAGTAAGTGGATGATCAGGTATCTCACTTTGGGAGAATAGTCCCCTTTAATCATCCCCAGGAGGAACAGTTCTGGTTTCCACTCCAGTCCGCATTCAATCATTTCTTCTATCCATATTCTTATGCTTGTCCAATATTTTTTAATCTCAGGGCATGTCCACCAAAGGTAGAAATAGGTACCAAATTTCTTTTTACATTTCCAACAGCTTGGGTTTGCTGTTGGATATATAGCTAATCTAGACGGTGCCAGATGCAATCTATGTATCATTTTATATAGATTTTCCTTATATGGTATTGATTTTGTTAATGTAAGATTCCTTTGCCAGATTTCCTCCCAGTCGTCCAGATCTATATTATAACCAAAGTTTTTTTCCCAGGCTAGCATTGGTCCTTTCCCAATTTCCTCAGCCAATTCGTATTCCAGTAGGTAATTATATAATTTAGATATAATATTTTTCTCTGGGCTCAGGAGTATTTTATCTAATTGGGTGTCTTTTATTTCAAATCCATAATCTTTTACATCCCTATTATATCTCATTTTTATTTGAAAGTAGGACCAATTGTCAATAATTATTTCTTGGGTTTCTAACTCCTGAATCGATTTAAGCTTTTCCTCATTGCCTAGAATTTGGTGGTATTTGAGCTTTTTGCTAATATCCATTGTGTTGGAATGGAACATCGCCTCCATTGTTGAAAGCCACCTCGGAATTTTAGTGTAATGGTTCCTTCTAATATCTGTCCAAATTTTAATCAGAGATTTACGTATAGTGTGTCTGGAGAAATATGAATGGCTTTTATTGTTTGGGTTCCACAAAAATGTGTGCCACCTTATTTGTAAATCATGGCCCTCAAGTGTTAAGATTCTTTTATTTCCCAATTTAATCCAGTCCTTTATCCAAACTAGTGCTGCCGCTTTGTAATAGGTCTCCCAGGCGGGAAGTCCAAAGCCACTTCTGCTTTTATTATCTTGTAGATAGATTTTTTTTGTTCTTGTTTTTTCCCCTGCCCATATGAATTTCATAACAATTTTATCCAAGTCTTTAAAGAATTTTTTATCCAATAATATCGGAATTGTTTGAAATAAATACAAAATTTTGGGTAGTACATTCATCTTAATCATTGCTATTCTACCTAATAATGAGATTTGCATTTTACTCCAATTTTCCAGATCCTTTCCAATTTGTTGCAATAATTTGATATAGTTGTCCTCCCTCAGGGTTGATGCTCTAGGTCTTAGCCAAATGCCTAAATATTTGATCTTATTCACAATTTATAATCCCATCATTTCCTCTAATTTTTTGGTTTACTGTTTGTTAAGTTTTTAACTAGCATTTTAGACTTTTCCTTGTTAATTTTTAATCCTGCCAATTTGCCAAATTTATCTATTTCATTTAATAATACTTGTCCCAAATCTATTGGTTCTTCTATGACAAGGACCATGTCATCCACAAATGCTTGTAATTTGTACTCTTGGCTTTTAATTTTTGTTCCCTTAATTTCTTTGTTCGATCTACTTCTGTCCAATAATGTTTCTAGAATTGTTATAAAAAGCAGAGGTGACAGCAGGCATCCCTGCCTGACACTCTTCTTTATCTCAAATGGTTTGGTAGCTTTTCCATTTATCAGTACATTTACCTTTTTTGTGGCATAAATTGAATTTAGCATTTTTGCAAAATTACCACCAAATTTCATCAGACTAGTTTTTTTTCATGAAATCCCAATTAAGATGATCAAAGGCCTTTTGTGTATCCAGGAAAACAAGAGCCACTTTGTTTCCTGGGTGCAGTTCATAAAATTCTAATATATCTATTATTGTTCTCGTATTATATCTAATCTGTCTCATGGGAAGGAATCCGTTTTGGTCAGAGTGAATTTTGTCATTGAGCACTTTCTTTAATCTTTCTGCCATTACAGTCATGAAAATTTTATAGTCTGAATTTAGAACAGATATTGGTCTATAATTCTTTATTTGATTGGCATCTGCACCCTCTTTAGGAATTAATGTAATATAAGCTTCCTTCCATGATTCTGGAATTTTAGCTTCCAATAATACCTCATTGCAGATCTCTAGCAACACTTTTTCTAGTACCTCTCCTATCTCTTTATATAACTCACTTGGAAAGCCATCTGGGCCTGGGGTTTGTTGCTTTTTTGTTTTTTAATTGCTTCTTTTAATTCACTTAAAGTTATTTCTTTATTAAGTATCTCCTTTTTGTCCTCTGGTAGCGGATGTAAAACTCCTTCTTTCAAATATTCTTCTATTTTGTTTAGATCAACTATCTTACTTATATAAGTTCTCAAAGTACTCTCTTACCATTACCTTCTTTTTTTCCAAATCAGTCTCTATTACTCCATTTTTGTCCACTAATTGGTATATTGTTCTTTTTTGGTTTTCTTTTTTCAGTTTGTACACTATTTTTCTACTATTTTCAGAAGGCAGATAAAATTGGATCCTCCCGTGGGAGGCTATTCCAGAGGACCTGCCCCACCTCCCAAAAATGGAGGACAATCACCTACTCCCAGAACAATTGAAGTAGTTGGGCAAACTCTAGTTGGGATAGGGTTACCTGCATCTCTAGATAACCTGGTGCCAAACCAATACAAGTGTAATCTATCACCTCCTATAAACAACTCTGGAATTCTGGGTCACTGCATTTTACACCAAGTGAAGCTTCTGGGTAGTCTTGACAGGTAAATCCATATAAATTGCATTGCAATAGCATGATTGGGTGGCAATGAACAAATGAATCATTTTAGTCAAGTACTCTCATCCCAAGTAAAACTGCAGTAGGCAGAACTATTGCACAAAGAATTCCCTGGTCACAGTTTCTCCTTGCTGATCCCAAAGGACCTGCAAACTACAGACCAGCTCCAACAGGGACAGTACAAATCTGTTTGGACACAAAATGGGTCATAGAACTCTATCCCAACTAGATTTTGCCCAACTACTTCAATTGTTCTAGGAGTAGGTGATTGTCTCTCCTGATGTACAAACAATAGCTCCATCTTGCTAGGATTCAATTTAAGTCTTCTCTGTCTCATCCAGACTTGAATAACCTGCAGGCACCAGGCAAGACTTAAACTGACTCAGACTTGCATTGTACAGTTGGGTATTATCAACACTTTAGTAGTACTAGACCTGAAACTGCCTGGTGACCTTTCCCAGCATCTTCATATAAAGGGTAAGTAACAGGGGAAAGAGAACTAACCCTATGACCCTACACAAGGGAGCAGCTACTGTGCCAATCTTTCTCCCTAATCACTGTCAATTTGAACCAACCACTGAGGAGGGAAGGGGAAACATGCTTCTAATCTCCAGTCCTTGCAGCTCCTACAGAAATATCACAGTCAATAGTACTGAAGGATGCTGATTGGTCCAAAATGACTAAGAACACTATACCTGTGTGTGCTCAGACTATACAGAGGATCTTCATATCATACAAACAACCATTTACAATATACAAAGCCAAGACTTGGCCTACTTCCATAGTGATAATGGCATAGACCTAAAAGAAAGAAGTAACATTATTTTCTTATATTTGGATGCCAAGAAGATGGTGATTCTGAAAGTTATAACTTCAATTGATTGTCAAGTCTGGTAGTATTGATGGTAAATGATTACTGTAATGCATTTTGCATATAACGTTTCAAACTATTTAATTATAATGCAGCAGCTGATATTTTAGTGAACAATAATTTTTACTTTTTATGGGTGATTCAGTCAAAGCATCTAATTATAATAATAATATTAATATTACCAGAAGCATATTTCCTGGGTCTGAATATGTTAAATATTTTAAAGTATCTAATATCTTAGAATATATTGCCCACTTTTGAAATATCAGGATTGCCAATTGTCAATAAATCTATTTGCATCTCTTTTCACTGGTTTTCTTAGCAACAGATCAAATTAGATTCGTCACAGTGGGCCTATAGTGATTTCAAAATGAAATGGAATATATTAAGGCAACCAACCACACTGATTAGATCGCAAGCCTCATTTAATTTTATACATTCACACATTACAGTGAAAAGCAGAATTTAATGCATGACTGTGATTGTATCTTGAATGACTTCAAAGGTCATCTGTTATAGATGCATAATTTGTCACTATTAAATACCTACCTAATTAATAAAGAATTTTCTATGGTCATTAGTTATCAGTATAATTTAATTTCGTACTTATGCTCCTCCAAAAAATTGCAGTATAGTGTTCTGACCCTAGCCTAGCAATCAATTTACCATATGTTCTCTGTGCATGACTTGTGTAGCATACATACCACAAATAGTAACTTTTATTTGTGATACTGCCATATTAATGTAATATTAAGTCTAAATGCAAATCCTGTAAGTATATAAATGTTACCAATGGTACCATGTGGCCGAGCAAATTTAGACTACATATACAAGTTTGGAGAGGTGACCAAAAGGAAGTCTCATGTAAGATTGGAGTCATAGTGCATATCATATACAATCAGAGTTTATTCTAGATATTTTTGGTATAACTTCATTTTTCCTGGGGGGAAGCCGGCTGCCGGAGTGTGCTGCAGCAGCTCCTCTTGGTTTTATTTTATCAATTTTTAGTACTCCCATTGGATCCTTTTTATTTAAATAATATTTTCCGGAGAAGATAACAGCATAGACCACAACACAGACAAAAGTTTTTGTTTTGCTGAGGACTAACAAGGCATGGGGAAAAGAAAGAAGTGCCATGGCACTAGCCCAGGATCTCTCCAACCAGTGAAGACTGCAAAACAACCAAGAATTGAGGAGCACTTTGCTGGCAAGAGATCTGTAAGTAAAACTAACCCCCCTCCATTTCCAACAATCTTGAGAACTTAGAACGGGACCTGCAAAGAGATCTGACAAAACAGCAGATATAAGATTTTCCTGATCTAGTGGGAGAGGAGCAAAATGACTGCCAGAGTTTTTCACAAACGACTAAGCCAGTTACAGCTGATATGGAGACTGTGATAAAGACTAAAAAGATTAACAATAATCTAATTCAAAGTGAGGAGAGCTTACCCTGGGAGAATACAACAGAGTTTATGGCAAAACAATGCCTTCTCACAGCGCAAATGGCTGTCTCAATATCTGAACAATTAATAACCATCCAACACGATGTAGAGACACTAAGAAAAGATATTGCTGTCTTTCTGCAAGCATAGTATCAGGCTGCAGACCCCATCACCAACGTGCTTACAGCAGACCTGGGTAAGTCCCATATTCAGGATATGGAAGAAGAAAAAGAGCAAAGACCCAGGGAAACAGTTAAAAAAACCTGTTAAAAAGTGGCAGCCCTCTCAGAAAAACAGCCGTTCTCCAGACAAGGCAACAAGAGGAGGAGGTATCAATAGAGAAGTTTCATAGGAAGCCAGGAAAGCATCTCCCCTATAATCATATCGCTCATTGCAAACACAACAGATTGCTTTGAGAATCCATATGAACAGACTTAATTACGGACGCTGAATTACTAAGAGTGCTATACTAAATTCCCAAAGTCAGCTTCTTCACTGCCATCGGGGGAAGATTGATCTTTGTACTGTGGAGTAGCTTCCTGAGGTCCCAAGTTGGAAGCAATTACTCCTGAATTTCAAGCAGCCCACCATACCACTTATGCCATTTAAGATGAAGGCACATTTAGCCTCTTTCCAAATTTTTCCCATCAGTTTTCTGTGAGGAAAAGGTTAAACCTTTATTTGTTAACATGCGAGCACCCATGGCTGCTGTCTCATCTGAATTCTCAACCTTGGAAAAAAGAGAGAAAGTGGGAGTCAGCCAGCCTTGGTCAGTGAACATGTACTTCTGTGCTGTTAAGTACAGCACAGAAACAGGCCTCATTAATGCTTTTGGCCCTCTCCCAAGAAAAGAGCAAGATAACAACAGTTAGAAAATTTAAAGAAATCCTTGTTGGTCACAATGGACATTGCTGAACCATTTATAGATCTGGTTTCCCCAATAATTGAACCTCTTCTCCCCCAGAGGGCAAAGGATTGCACGAATATGAGATGGAAAACAGAAGCCAAGATACACAGGGACCACTAGAGGCTCCAGTAGAGATGGGGATACTATCATCCTTATATGAATATCCTATGACATCTTCAGCACCACAACAAGAGATTGGGAGAGGTCCCACAACAGTACCATTATCTCAAAGTTGAATGAAGCATGACCTAATAACCCCTTGCCCTATACCTAGAGAAGAAGCACAGGAATGGCAAGCTGTGCTAGCTCGTGCTAAAACCCTTTATTCTGAACACAGGATTCAGATGTGTCTCCCCTCCTTTTAGAGAAAGCCAATTTCATGCGTGGTAACAACTCAGTCCAGTGCAACAACCCTACAACTTCCCTTTGTATAAATCAAATTTCCTGATGAGTGGCAAAAGATGATCCCCTCTCCATTATAACCTGGAATATAGTGGGCTGGACTGTCCCATCAAAAGACCAACTCTTTTTTGACTAGATATCACAATTTGACATCCTCTTCTTACAGGAAACCTGGACCCCTGCAGAGATACAGTTAGATGGTTATTGGACCAACTCTTTCCTGGCTGCCCCAAGTAAGGTGGGTGGGAGAGCTAAAGGGGGTATTATGACACTGGTTAATACAGCCCTGCAATTTAAATGTGTATCACTGCCAACTTTTCAGCCATTGGTTGTGACTACCTTACTTTTATATAAACAGGTGGAGATTTTGCTTTTTAATATCTGCATTCCTCCACTCAAGAAGAAGGATTTGGGATAGCATAGAAGATTTTATCCTTGGCTGTTCAGACAAATACCCAACACCAGCAATAATTATTGGAGGGGACTTAAATGCTAGGATGGGTCCAAACAATCAAGCATTATTTAATTAAAGATCCATTATGATGAGAATGTACCAGAACAACCCCTGCATTCCAGACAATTTAAAGACCCTAAAGCAAATTGGGCAGGTTTATGTGTAAGACAGATGACTTTACGTTTGGACCTTTGTATCCTAAATGGTTCCACAAAAGGCAACTACCAAGCAGAAGATACTTATTGGGGAGCAGGAAGAAAATCCACAGTTGATTATTGGATAATATCATATGACCTCCAGAAGTTCTTGCAAAAGATGGGGGTAGACTCACAACTGGAAAGTGATCACAGTTCAGTAATCCTTACTCTCACATTGCACCATAAATCTCTAACGACTGGTTCAATCTAACTACCCAGGCTAGAGAACCAAAATACCCAGGTAAAAATTAAATGGACCAAGAAAAATGCAAAGGAAGTTACTAAATGGATGTTAGTGCCAGAAACAATAGAACTTTGTACATCTCTACTAAGAAGTAAGTTTGAAGGATCAAACTTAGAGGGGTTTGAAACTTTAATTTCAAATTTGAAATCGGCTCTCACTAACAGAATACCAGCTCAATCCAAAGAGCTGATTTTAAAGAATAAAAATTGGTTTGATAGAGATTGCGTGCAACTGAAAAGGATATATAATAAAGAGTATAGGAAAAGTAAAAACACCCCTTCTGAGGATCACACTCGCTAGTTAAAGCAGTTGAAGGCTCAATATAAGACCCTGCTAAAAGAAAAGTACGGCTCTGAAGGAGTCTTGGCATAGATTAATTGCAGCAGTCAAGACAAAAAATACATCCCTTTTCTGGCACATCACTAGAGGATTGGGGAACCCCCCCTACCCCCAACTAATCAGGTACCGATTCATGCCTGGGAAGAATATTTTAGAGAGTTATATACAGACCCTGACTATATAACTAAGGAGAGCCAAATTAGTTTGGACCAAACTCCTTAATGGGCCCCGGTTACAACCAGGAGAGATATCCCGGTTGATCAGATCCCTCAAGGCTAATAAGGCACCAGGTGCTGATGATGTCCTGCCAGAAATAATCAAAAAGAATGCCAGTTGGTGGGCTCCACTTTTAGCATCTCTGTTTACATTTATAGATAAAACGGGCCGTATGCCAAGAGATTGGGGACTAGCAATTATCATACCAATTTATAAAAAAGGTAATAGAAATGACTCAGATAATTATAGACCTATTGGCCTTCTGAGTGTTATTAGTAAATTGTATGTCAAACACCTAAACTATAAACTCCAGGATTGGCTAATTTCCGGGAGGATAATCAAAAGATGAGCAAGCTGGTTTTAGAGAAGGAAGATCTATGGTGAATCATATCTTGGTACTTCACCATCTGGTTCAAAAATACACGAATAAAAAAAAATCCTCTCTTTTCGTGGCTTTCCTTGATTTTAAGCAGGCCTTCGATTCAATATCCAGGAACACCCTCTGGGAGAAATTAAAACGCACTACCATCGATAAACGCCTCCTTTTCCTCATATAAAAATTGTATGCTAATTCCACCTTGAAAGGGAAGTGTAATCCTCAAGGGACTTTAATTGGCCCAGTAAGTATACAAAAAGGGGTACGGCATCTTATCCCCCTCCCTTTTTAACTTCTACATTAAACCTCTGATTACAGATTACAGAACCCTGATTTACATCCACCTAACGCAGCACAACGTAAAATCTCGATTCTCCTATATGTCAATGCTGCTGCTATAATTTCACAAACTCCAATAGGACTGAAGAAAGTAATTACAGCAACACTTGAATTTTGTAAACAAAATAAGCTGGTCCTTAACTTTGATAAATCAAAAGTTTTCGTTTTTGCTAAAAGACCTAGACAATACTCCTGGAAAATAGAAGGGCAGAGTTTAGAACAGGTTAGGACATTTAGATATCCTGGGGTGGTTTTCCACTCGCAAGGGACATGGAAGGCACACCTGGATCACATATTGCAAGCAGCCTATAGGTCCTCAAATGCAATTAAACATTTTTTTTTACACCAGTGGAGGGCAATTAGTACCTGCGGCCTTAAAACTTTTTGAGGCCAAAACATTGGCACAAATTCTATATGGAGCACAAACAGGAATCTTTGCAAAAAAAAAAAAAAAGACTTGCTAGAACCTATACAAACCAAATTCCTGCAAGCTATCTTGGCTTCACCCGAAGAAACTCCAAATGCCCAGGTAAGAATTGAGACAGGCTTGCTTCAAATTCAGGTAAGAGCCTGGAAGATGATGATCATTCATTGGCTAAAAATGCATTTCTTCCCAAAGGGATTGACCCTTCTAGTACTGACTGATAACTACCCCTCCTCCTGGAAGCAGGCAATAGACCACAAACTGGGTTCCTATGGGCTCTCACCAGTATTCTTTTTTTTTTTTTTTAATAATTTTTTTTTATTTTTTAATAACAAAATAAACATAAACATACATAACAAAATAAACATAAACATACCACAAAAAACATAAAAAGATCCTTCTTCATAAATTTACATACAGTGCATCGATTGGTTTACCACTTTTTTTTGTGCATCCATTTCCTAGTCACCAGTATAATTATACCAGTATTCTTAATGTCCCTAGGCTTTGGCCAAGCAAAGCAAGTAGTAATCAATAGAATGAAGGACATGGAGTTCCAAGAACTAAATAGGTTGGCTCGCCACAGCAGGGACAGAATCAAACCGGGAGTGTGGGAATCAGCAAGATATCTAAATGATCTGATCTTCCCAAAACAAAGAATAGCATTCTTTAGAGCCAGATTTAATATTCTCCCATCAGCACTCCTTCAGGGCAGGTATAAGAAAACATCAATAGCAGAACGGGTATGTATATGTGGTAAAGGAGAAGTTGAAGATATCTCACATGTTTTATTGTACTGTGAATTATACAGAGTTTATAGGTCATTGTATATTCTCCCCTTACAAGAGAGGTTGCCAGGGAGGGCAGACAATTTTTATGTAGACTTTCTCCTCCAGGATTCAAACCTAATGAAGGTTATGCATGCAGTGGCAAAATTCTGTGTTGCTGCAATGTCTACTATAAAAAAAATGATTACAGAATTATAGCTGTCAATTTGTGACAATTTTTGGAGATAGAACAAACTTTGGAAAATGATATTTAACACATATTTATTGGCTCTCCACTCATATAAACCAGGAAGTGTCCCTAACTGTTTGAGAACATGTATTTTCTTAACTAAGACCGTAATAAAGTTATTCATTCATTCATTTCTCCTAAAGAATAATATCATTAGTTTAAAAACTATTTGCTTTTTTAGCCCTGCATTTCATCTCTAATTTCATATAATTTGATTTTTTTAAAATATTTTAAAATTTTAGCTTTTAATAAATGTAAATGTATGATAATGTTTACATACAATTAATATCTAAAATATAAAATTTCCCAAGGCACCTGTTTCTTTTAGAAAGTTATTCTTAAAAATAAACTTAGGTTGAGAATTTCCACTTTTTTACAAAATGAATTGTTTCTTGAGATCTGATCAATTTGAAAAATGTGTATCGTACTAAGCCTTTATTATTTCCAAGAGTCTTTTCAAAAGCAATACAGAGAAATGTTTGATCTCAGAAACAGTGTTGAGGCCACTGCAGATGCCCTTCTTTATGGCCTTTGATAATAATATTCCTTTGTAGTAGGAACCTGGAGAGAATTCTGTCTTCCAGATCTTATAGGATAGGCAAATAACAGCTGCACATAAACAGTTGAAGATACCCAGATCCTGGGCTATGTATTGTAACCAATCAGATACATTAAAGATCATAAATAGGTTATGAAAACAAGTGTTTAATTGTAAGAGTCTTTGACTCTGGAGGTAATAAACTATTTTCATGATGAGTATTCAGAACAGATCTTTCTAATCAAATATTAAACTTTTCTTTCATTTGGAAAATGCTTATTACAGCTGTTGACCATGTTGACTGGAAAATCTGGGAGTATTGTCCTAGCTAGAACATCTACAGGGCGCTCAATTGGAGGAGATCTTGTATCTTTTCAATGTGTTAATTCTCATTCTGATCATTTCTGGAAATTAACACATGTTTTTTTAAAGAGAAGAAAACTATAAACAGTTAACAGGATATAGCATTTATTCTGTATTATGTACCTATATATCACAATGTTTAATGTAGATTGCTTTCTGTATAAAACGTATGATTTCCATAACCCATATAATAATAATACTTTATTTGCGGTCACAGACCAAAACACAAGTACAACAAAAGAAGAACATGGGAAAATTAATCAAGAACAATTGGTCACCAAAACTTGACTAAGGGGAATTACAGCATTCTCCTCTGATGGTTACAGCTCTTTAAAAAAAATATGGAAACCAAAGAAGTGGTATATGAGGAGCCATCCCCTAGACCATATAAGAACAAATTACTAACATTGCGTCTAGAAGGGTCTGTTTCAAGGAGAGACAGTAACTTAGATCTGCCTGCGTTATACATAGGGCAATATAAAAGGACATGCTCCACAGTTTCAACCTCAGCTCTGCCACAGGGGCATAGCCGCTCGTTAATCGGGAATAACCCATATAAACATATATTCTGTGATATGTTTTTTTTAGTAAGCAAACCATTCATTGTGTGTTTAAAAATTTAGGTTCCTTAAAGGAGTTTTCTCTTCCTATTCATGCAATGTTAACTTACGTAATAATTATTTTAGAAGTAAGGATATTGATAAGTACACTATGCCTGGCTTCTGAGGTTGGGCAATGCCAGGGCCCCAATATCCTCTTACCTCTACTTTGCATTTCTCATCACGCAATCCTGCTGTGAAGATTAATGGGGTTATTAAATGAATAAAGGAAACTAGTAACTAAGGATTTTATGTTGCACACCTAAGGTGTGTTTGTCTGAGTGCCCTTACTTAAATATATGTTTATAGACTGCAAAGACAACCTGGGGTATATAAATACTGCTATAATATAACAAGTTAATTGTAAAAATACTGTGTAGTTTAATTTGTTTTTGTGTGCACAATTTCATGAAATACATCCTTCCACTAGAACTATAATCCATAGGAGAATAGTGTATGATCTAATATCATAAAAGCATTTTTAAAGAAAAATCTTTCTTCTAGTTATTGGCATTATAGGTTCATATTTCTTACAACTTCTGGCTTCTATGAATGTTCTCAGATCTAGAATCTTCTCATTTTCCTATCTCCTCTTCTTATTTTTCAGGTATATATTTTTACAATCTATATGCAGTTCCTCTTTCCTCATAAAAAGTGAGAAATGATTGGTCTGGCCAGCAAAACAGACTGTTGATCATAGCATCTAGGCTTATTGGAATACTATAAAGCTGTCTTACAGTTTCACTGAAGCACATAGTTGCTTGGTTAATTAACTCCCTGCAGGTAGTCATGATGCTTTGAAATCTAAAATTTTATTTAATCAATGTCACAAGGACTTTGATTTGCCCTTATAATAGTTATTTAAGTAAAATCTCTGCAGAAATTAGTTATCTGTATGTGAAATGTTGTACCTAGAAGTAAAACTGAAGGTGACAAATAGGTCTCTTAGCTTCCACATGACATTTTGGAGCTCAGTATTCTCGGCACTGTTTCTTATATAATTTTATTTTGAGAAAAAGTAACTTTCTTAAATTTCATTAAATAAGTAACATTATTTTCTCCAATGATTCAGTGGGTAAAGAGACCAAAAAAGACCAAGAAGCAGCAAAATCTTTTGTTCCTAAGACCTCCATTTAAGAACTCTGTTGAGCATAGGTGAGATAAAACAATAGGGAAAACCCTACTTTCCCTTGAAAGCTTTTGAATACTGCATCAATCCAAATGAAATGACAGTAAAGTTGCTTATATTCCTTGAGTTGATATATGTAGGTAGGTAGGTATGTATTTCTAAATTTTGTTTTCAGGTTTGTAGACAGCATTTTTTAAAATATTGACAATATTAAATTGACAATATTAACAATAAGAATATTGTTATTTGGAGGAAAATTTGTTTTTTATAAAATGGAAAAACACAAACGCTTTAAATTTTTTCTCACATTTACAAGTTATCCATCTTGCCTGTTTTCAAACACAAAAAGTCTTTTAAAAATACTGGTTAATTAGTTTTTGCGGAAAACATTATTCCAGGCAGTTTATGAAACTTTTTAAAAATAAAAATTATACCTTATTTTTTTCTTTAATTTTGTTACCTTGAAACTTAATTCTTCAAATTGATCAAATGCTGACCAATCAAACTGGATGTCAGTGTTCCAGCAACCCTCCATTCCAATCAATAACTCTGAGACAGACATCTCTCAAAGGTACCTTTATTTGGATTGTAAATGGCACATCTGTGGAATCCCGAATCTGAAAGTTTCAGGCTTCCTTGCAAAAGTCAACCTCCCCACCTTAGCCATCACCACATCACATGGTCCAATCACCATCCGTCCTAAAGTAAGATTCCCATTTATTATATGCCACATTCAGTGACCTTGAACCAACAAAAAAAAATATTTTGTCTAACTAGATATACTCAAATGAATTCCTCCTTCCCACTTTCTCAGGCTCAATTGTGGCAGTGTAGGAGCATCAAATCTCAATATGGCTTCCAAAGCTGACACTGGAATAATTCTAACTATATTATATATAGCATAACATTATTCAGCTGTTTATCAAGAAACATGGCAACCTTTTTACTTTGCAATGTTTTTTGTTTCATTTTTCAGTATTTATTAGTTGATGGAGGCATGGAAATTGCTTTGTATCATAGGATGTAGTTAACAATAAGTTTTGGATTAATTTGTTTTTATAAACCACTAAAAATGTGGCTTTCCCTTTTTCAGAGTAACTCTCCTATACAGATTTTGGCATCCATTTAAAATCATTAATAGTGGCCATAAAAATTCTGCTGAGTCACTTCATGTTCTGTAATAAAAATGTTATATTCTTTCTTGTATTTTTACTTACCTAGTGTCTATTTATTTACTTATTAAATAGATTTATGTGGCCATCCAACTCACAGTAATTCCTTATGTTAATATAAAAACAGTTATATTAAGTTAGTGATGGTGTGGAAACTGCATCCTGATTCAGGTTAATTTTATCATCAACCTAGCAAATAAAAATAGTTTTGAATTATTTATGTACAAATATCTATATCCAGTTACATGGAGAATATATTCCCTACCTGATTCAGGTTAATTGTATCATCAACCTAGCAAAAAAAATAGCTTTGAATTTACAAATATTTATATCCAAGTACATGAAGAATATATTCCCTACAACACATTTCTATGCATCTTCCTCCTGTCCCATGGAAACCCCAGGATTCAACAGACCGCTACCCTCCTAGCCTATTGAAAGGCCTTGAATAGTTGCCTCTTTCCATAAGCCTCAGGGTAGAGACTAGAATATGTGGATGTGTGGGAGAGTGCTGCTCTGGGATGCCAGGAGCTTTTATTGTGATGATTCATTTTTTTAAACTATTTTTTATTTTGTGAATTGGCCAGGGTTGTGGTTCATAAAATGGGACACTATATGCACTATATGTATAGGTCCGCTAGCTTATTTTTAAAAATTATCATTTGTTTATATTTATTATAACTAAATTTGCTTTGATTTCTGCTAAAATATAATTAAATATAGAATCCAACATTTTTCACAAGCCAGTTATTTTATTTTTGAACTTCAGTATTCTGGATTATGAAATTAAAAGGTCATTGCATCGGGTCTTGCTATTACAATGTGCACATACTTTATTTCTAGGTCCAAAGAATTATTTATCTTATTGAAAATAATTATCATTATTATTTCTATAGATTATTTTATAATCATACATCTCCATATATCAGTGTAAACCAAAAACTATAAAGAAGCCCAAAGGACTCTAAAAATCTTATCCCAGTGTCAGATTTTGAGTTGTTGAAGAGTTTTTCAAAACAGTGGTACAATATAGCATAAGCATAAACCAATATTTTTTAAAATAATATTACATATTACTGCAGTTATAATTGTTTTTTTAAAAATCAGTTAATCCATAAAAGCTACTGCCCCAATATTTCATACATGTTTTATTCTCTAAATTGATAGTACATCGAACCATTTGTTATTGGAATCAATTTTATTGTCAATCCATTTAATCCACTGACACCAGTCCTCCTCCATCCAGTGAAAGGGAGCCAATTGTTGTTGTTTTTTTGGTGTTGATGATTTCATGCCTCTTGCTAGGAATATCATCTAATATTTCTGTTATTAAGAAGTATTTTCTAACACAGTCTATCTTCTTTTAGTTTAATTCATGTCCTACCCTCTGGATGGTCTTAGTCTTCTGTATGAGATCCTTTCAAGTGCTACAAAAATGCTTTCGTATCTATCTTCAATCCACTCAAGAATAAATATTTCAAATTGATTGATTACTTTTGATATCTAAGAATGTTAAGTGTATTTTGACTTTTCATCAGACTGTCTGCCCAAGGGATATCTACAGGTGAAACTCGAAAAATTAGAGTATCGTGCAAAAGTTCATTTATTTTAGTAATGCAACTTAAAAGGTGGAACTAATATATGAGATAGACTCATTACATGCAAAGCAAGATAGTTCAAGCCGTGATGTGTCATAATTGAGATGATTATGGCTTATAGCTCATGAAAACCCCAAATCCACAATCTCAGAAAATTAGAATATTGTGAAAAGGTTCAATATTCTAGGCTCAAAGTGTCCCACTCTAATCAGCTAATTAAGCCATAAGACCTGCAAAGGTTTCCTGATCCTTTAAATGGTCTCTCAGTCTGGTCCAGTAGGAATCACAATCATGGGAAAGACTACTGACCTGACAGTCGTGCAGAAAACCATCCATAAGGAGGGAAAACCTCAAAAGGTAATTGCAAATGAAGTTGGATGTTCCCAAAGTGCTGTATCAAAGCACATTAATAGAAAGTTATGTGGAAGGGAAAAGTGTGGAAGAAAAAGGTGCACAAGCAGCAGGGATGACCGCAGCCTGGGGAGAATTGTCAGGAAAAGGCCATTCAAAAGTGTTGGGGACTTTCACAAGGAGTGGACTGAGGCTGGAGTCAGTGCATCAAGAGCCACCACACACAGACGGATCCTGGACATGGGCTTCAAATGTCGTATTCCTCTTGTCAAGCCACTCCTGAACAACAAACAACGTCAGAAGCATCTTACTTGGGCTAAAGAAAAACAGAACTGGTCTGTTGCTCAGTGGTCCAAAGTCCTTTTTTTGATGAGAGCAACTTTTGCATCTCATTTGGAAACCAAAGACCCAGAGTCTGGAGGAAGAATGGAGAGGCACACAGTGCAAGATGCTTGAAGATCCAGTGTGAAGTGTCCACACTCTGTGTTGATTTGGGGAGCCATGTCATCTGCTGGTGTTGGTCCACTGTGCTTCATTAAGTCCAGGGTCAACACAGCCTTCTACCAGGAGATTTTGGAGCACTTCATGCTTCCTTCTGCAGGCGAGCTTTATGGGGATGCTGACTTCATTTTCCAGCAGAACTTGGCACTGCCTACACTGCCAAAAGCACCAAAACTTGGTTCAATGACTGTGAGATTACTGTGCTTGATTGGCCAGCAAACTCGCCTGACCTGAACTCCATACAGAATCTATGGGGCATTGCCAAGAGAAAGATGAGAGACATGAGACCAAACAATGCAGAAGAGCTGAAGGCTGCTGTTGAAGCATCCTGGTCTTCCATAACACCTCAGCAGTGCCACAGGCTGATAGCTTCCATACCATGCCACATTGAGGCAGTAATTGCTTCAAAAGGGCCCAAACCAAGTACTGAGTACATATGCATGCTTATACTTTTCAGAGATCTGATATTGTTCTATGTACAATCCTTGTTTTATTGATTGCATGTAATATTCTAATTATCTGAGATTGTAGATTTGGGGTTTTCATGAGCTGTAAGCCCTAATCATCACAATTATGACAAATCATGGCTTGAACTACCTTGTTTTGTATGTAATGAGTCTATCTCATATATTAGTTTCACCTTTTAAGTTGCATTTCTGAAATAAATGAACTTTTGCACGATATTCTAATTTTTCGAGTTTTACCTGTATAAACTGTCAGATAGCAACTTTGAATAGTATTTTCCGTTCTAATTTCTTAAATAGTTTTCCTAAAAGAATGGCCTTTTAGATTGCTTTCCAAATTTTCCAGTTTGAATATGTTAATATCTTAGTGGGATTTTTCTTTAAACTGATATCAATATTTGCCATGAATTTGTACAAGAATATTCCTCATGTTTACAATATACTGTCAAGAATTAAGAATTTTTCCTCCAATCCACAGTTATGTAGTTTCTAGGCAGATGAATAGTTCTGAGGCTGATAATTCTTTGTTTCCAAAAATCTTTATTCGATTTATATGGATACAGATCCCAGACAAGTGACACTGGATGGGTGACAACAATTTAAAAATTTGCAAAAAACAACAAAACATTAGGCAGCTTAGATAAAAACAACAAAAATGAATACAATACAAATACAATCAATATAAATACAATACAAATATTTCAGTGAATCTTATTGATAGTCTCTAAGCTCCCAAATATATTCTATATTTTAATCACATCTAAAATTTTACATATAATCATTCTAATTAAAGATAAACCATCTATGGAGAATTTACAACTAAACAAAACTCTAATCCCATTGTCATTGGCATTCAGAAGAAATCTTTGGGTAATGGTTATCAGCTTGCACTATTACAGTTTGCTTAGATAATGCATAATTAAACTGCAAAGCTAAAAGAAACAGGTTCTATGTGGAGATTATATCCCAAATGTATAGTAACCACAGAGTTTTCAAAGCATTCTAAAATTGATAGATTCTGAGAAGTCACTGCAATTGCAATGTTACATCCCAAAGTATGGAATTGTCTTTGAAGTTTAGAGAAAACTAATGTTCTTGCCATGAGTGATGTTCACTTGAGTGTCATGGACAGCCTCCTTCACAGATGGATCAGAGGAGGTGGGGTTTTGAACATTCTTATTTACATCTTTTGCTTTGCTGTGTGTTGTTGAAGCACATGTTCACATCTGTTGGATGTTGCTTAACTGTTCTTTTTGGGGAAATTATTCAGTGTGGTTTCAGACTGGAGTCCAGTCTTTGCCATTATAAAATCAAATTTAGCAAAACTAGACTTTTTTCATAGGAGTTACTTATGATAGATACACATGTCCATTTAGTGTGTGTGTGTGGGTGTGTGAAATTAATCTTTACTTTAATTCAAGCAATATCATCCTGTGAAGAGTAAACTTATTATTGCAATGAGAAACTTGGTTATTGGAAAATTGTGTTTGCATTTGTCAATTATTATTTCAGGGAGCCTTTTAAATGTAAAACTGGGGAGAGAGATGATTTAATATTTTTAGTAAACTTTTCTCTCTAAGAAGAGTATTAAAATGTTTCTTAATTTCTTAGTTTCTTAAATTTATTGTTTTATCATAGAAAATAAAATACAAAACAGTAAAACAAACAAACTGAAACAAAACAAAAACATACGTTCAACCTTAACAACAACAACAACAACAACAAAGAAAAATAGTGTACAAAAAAGGAGAAAAAGTGGTCAGTTAAAATGGGGGAGTATTAGAGGAGGAGTATTAAAATGTCAATGCTAGCTAAACTTAAGAGAAAATGAAAGTCTTTCCTGTTTGCAATGAACTTTTCTTCTAATTTTCCTTTTTCTTTCTAGTTTTTTCCAATCTACTATGCTCAGAATATTTTACTCCAGTATTTTAGGTATATAAAAATATCCTTAAAAATGAAATTGGCAGCCTTAATTTGCTTTACATGTGCAATCACTGTCCATGTTATATTGAAAATGCTTGTCCAATCAAGGATTCAATATAGAAAAGAGTCCATAACAAGTATGCTGTACACTATAATAAAGAAATCTGTTGATTGAAAACAGTTTATATATTTTGGAAATTATAGGGAATGTAATTGGTTAGAAAGAAAAGGATAGGGCTTCATAAATAATAGGAAATAGAGCATATTTTTCTCCTGATAATGCTAACTCAATTTAAGCATATTCTGATATTAAATTTTCATGTGCAACAAAATAGGACTGGTAGATCTTTCAGTACTACTTTAAATTCCACAGCTAATGGAATGACATCTTCATATTGATGGTAGGGATTTTTGCTATAATGACATACTTTTTCCAAGCTGTAGGATCCTTTGGTGATTACTATTAAAGATTGGTCCTTGCACCCCCAGACCTGGCAGTAACTAATAAAATCCACCAATGTGCAGAAATGGTTAGACTAACCATGTTACTAAAAAATAAGGAAGAAGGGATGTTTTTAACGATTTGGAATATATGGTACAAATGGTTGTATAAAAAGGAAGTAAAGATGTCTAGTGAAACTGATTAAACAAACAACAAGGGAAAATGGAAATAAGGATAAATGTATATATAGCTATGTATATATGTAAAGTAATGTAATTAAATAAATATTATATTATAATTGTAATGATAACAACAAAAAGTAAGGATTTAAGAAATAAGCTATAGATTCACTTGTAAAAAATGACTTTAATTGACACTAATAGAAATGTCACTACTATGAAAATGTTGCAAAAATGTGAGAACATGTTTCTCTTTTTTAAAAATATATTCTTTTTTTTTCAATAAACATTATTAAAAAAAAAAAGATTGGTCCTTGCTTACAAGCCTTGAAACATGGATTTGTAAATGTAATTATAATGTGACCCATAAAGGGCAGAGTTTTATACCACAGCCAACTTCCATTCAATTTATACAACTTACAGTTTTATAACAGATTGTAATTACGTAAAAGTTTTGGGTTATAAGACTAGTTAACCATTACTTTGCATTCTGTTAGTGAGGAATGCATTATTATATCAATATGGAACTATTAAGTACCAAAAGAATAGTTGGATTAGTCTGTTAGACCAAAAGAGTAAAATGTATATTTATTTATAATAAATATAATATTTGCGTTCAAACATTTCCTTTCCCCAAACAACAGATTCTTTCCCTTCATATAAAGCTCTTGATCCAGCTAAGTATTTCTACTGATGGAGAGATAGTTTGGCCATTGTCTGTTCAACCACACTCCATACACTTTCTGCAAATCTGTTTCACACAGTTGGGGCATTTATGTACATTTAGTAAATTGCTCAAAAAATACATAGTGTATGTACATTATCTAATTTTGAAATTAATAGACATTCCGATTTAACTCACATCCCTTCCTCCAGCTGCCCTGTAAAATGGAGATATAACTGCATTTTCAGTACCTGTCACTTTTTAGTATTAATTATTTATTCCATGCTTTAATATAAATCTTTTTTGGGTTTGAATCAAAATAGACTTTTTCATTTACTATATAAGCTCTCTTTCTAAAAAATGGGCAACAAATTATATATTTTAATGTATCCCATGAAAAGCTTGTTAATGCAATGGAAATTATTATTTCTGGACATTTCCAGTGTCTTTTCAGCCCCATACCTCTTCTACTATATTCCAGTGATTCCCAGTTCCTGAAGCAGAATAGGGTAAGTATTTCATATGGAAAAGAAACCAATAAAAATATCCTACATCACTAAAGCCTCTACTGATTCAAAAATCTTTCATTGATGGATGCTGTTGAACACAATATGTTAAAAAACTTTTCCATACTACTCCTCTGCATTATTTGATAAATCCTTTCTCAATTTCACATTATGTTAAGTTTCCATTCTTGGTAATAGACAAGGTTAGCAACATAAAATTGACAGTTGCTGAAAATGAAGTAATACTTGATCTACCCTAGTGTTTGCCAATGAACATTGACCATGCAATTTAAAAAACAAAACAAAAGACAGAACCTGTTCTGTCAAGTACAGAATTGCAAAAAGAAAAAAGTAAATAACAGAGGAAGAAATTTCTTTTTCATGATATTTAACAGCAATAAAGGAGAGGGATATTTCACTTTGTGTAATGTAGAGTAGTTACAATAAACACAAGATTTCTAAATCTCAGAAGACTCTCTTGACGCTTGATAACAGCTTTTTTCATTCCTTAGTTTTGACAGTTTGCATGTATTGTCATACCTAGTGTAAACTAAAACATCACTGTCGTTCTGTTTTTCTTCATTCTGTGCCTTCCTTTACTTTATTTTTCATCTTTATAATAATAAAAAGATGGGCTTTTTATTTGTAGTTGAAGCAAGTTCTGTTAGAAATTAGAAGTTCTGAAAAATTGAAGATGACAATTTAATTTTCATCATAAGGTTCTAATGGAACTGTCATGTTTAAATTATAATGGTAAACTTTTGACTATATGTAGCCATTATTTTAAGAATATATGCCCCAACATATATACTAAAGATATGACCTAATCTGTGTGTACAATAACTATAATATGTTATCTTTTTTGACAAATATATTATTCTCCCCCTCCCCCCGCTCAAATAACTCATGACTCATCCTGGGAAAAAGTGTAATGCTGTGGAAATTATTTGTAGGATTAATCATTTTTAGACAAGAAATAATTACCCAGGGAAAGCAGCTGCTTTTTTATAGGCCTTATCTACTAAATCTGTTTGGTAAAAATAATTTTATGATTTGAAATTTTCTTTAAAATTTCCAGTTCCCCACTTTTTGTCCCTTTTTGTCCCACTTATCATCATGCTATGTTAACTCCAATAGTAACCTGAGAATAACAAAAATAGCCTTTGACAGTTCCATAATCTTTTTTAAAATATATTTTCTTGTGATATAGGCAGCTATGTAAATTCAACAGATAAATAAATATTTTATTATATACAGTATTGGTATTTTTTATAGAAAATCTTTTGCAACAGCTGTGAATTTTTAACTGCAGCATTTTACCCTTATATTGTAAGGAGGGGCTTTCTTCCATCAAATGAATAGAGAAGTTTGAGTGTACGTATGCTCATAAAAATGCCATTGGATCATGTATATGGAACCTTCCATTACTTAATACCAGAGGCATTCATAAGAGATGGAGTTCCCAGTCATTGCAGTGGACATCCATCTATGTCTTTTTCATCTTAGTATTGACTAAGATAAAAAATCAAAGAAACGACTCATTTTCACATATAAAGTATATAAATATTATAATAAAAGAAATAATAAACAATATTCTTGGTTTCAGATTAACTTTTAATGTTAGGATTTTCTAGAAATGTTATCAGTTCTATCATCCAACCAAATTTTGCCCAAGCATAGCAAAGCACCCAGTGTTGTCATCTGGCATGTTGCAGACAAATTCCAATTACTTTTGTGCTTCAAGCTATTGTTAACCACTAAGAGCTAGTTGACAGTAAAATTATAAATACAGGTGTTGTCACACTACACTATAATCAGAATTTTAATTTTAATTTGTAAAGCCATTTTTTACATGAAAATGGAAATAGAATTAATTTTATTGACAGTAAAAAGACATGTTGAAAGCTGCCTAAATCATTATCTGTATTTAGAAGTGGGGGGAGAAGGGATTTTATATGTCCATGAAAAAAGAAAAGTTCTGTTATATATTTACTCATTACTTTTGATTGTAAATAAAACTAAGGCAATGCATTTGACAAATGATTGATATAATAACTCAGTAGGATTTCACTTCATTAGAACAATAGTCAGCCCAAAATATGTATATTTACTTTTATTTAGTTCTGCCATTACAAGCCTATGATAAAACCTTTAGTCAAATTAAGCAGAGCCAATTGAGAGTCCACAAGTAATGCTAAACTTTTTATTTGATAATTTTCTCCTCTTACCTAAATTTATCTTTCTTTTCTTACCCATCTCACCCCCACCTCCCCGCCAACGTTGGTAGTTGGAGTGGTTCTCCATTCTCAAGACATGCCTTTTTTCCCTCGAGGCATTTAGTGTCGTGTCTGCCAGATTTCAGTGATGAACAGCGAATTGCTTTTAAAGTGGGCATTATGCCAGTTCAGCAGCACAATGGAAAACCAATCTTCCACCATTCTACTTTTGATGCTGTTATTGTAGCATTTTAGATAACTGCTGCCACAAAAAAAGATGTGCTCAATTGCTACCAGTTAGTCAAGTTAAATCTAGAGTAGCATTAAAATTACTCTGAAAACTGTTTGTCAGAGGTCATGTGTTGACGGTAGCTATAGTACATAGGATAGATGTTCTGTTCTGTAAAATACTTTTTATTTATATTTTTTTTCTTTTTGCTTTATTATTACAGTGACTGACCAGCTCTCTAAATAGCTGTTCAGTACCTGTTTACTTATTGTCTCCACCTTAGTGTTGAAAAAATGTGTCAAACAAATGTTGAAAAATTTTGTTAAAGTGCTGGAAATAGCAGGAGAGTACGTTGCTGCTAGAGTGCTAGAGTTTGTACAGTGTGAGAGCAAAAGAGAAAGTGTGTGCATGAAAGAGCATAATTCTCTGGTTTCTGTAACAAGATTACTATTTTCTTTATCTTCAATTGTCAATAACTGGGTTCACTTTTCTTGGTTTTTTTAATGGCACAAATGGGATTAATTTGCTCTCTTGTTCTCTTACCCTTCAATACCACCTTGTTTTCTTTCTACTGGCATTGCGTGGGAATAGGATATTTACTTTACTACTTGTAAAGCAAATTGAAGCTACAGATGGCAGGTGTTGGCACTAGCTTGCTTTTTAGATGGAAGATAAAATAATTATACACATATTAGGTAAATTACTGTATACAGAGGAAGCATATTTCGATTGATTTAATAAATTATAATACACTGCAATAAAACACTGTTAGCAGAGAAATGTGTATGTTGCATTAGTAGGCCTAAAGCTGATAACCTAGTCAATGCCTTTTCTATCATACTAAAAAAATGAAAGTCTAAACAGACTAAAGCCAGAAGGGGACTGAAGTCAATATCTTTGGGAACAGTTTGGTAGACCAAAGCACGTAGAAGACTGCATCTTAGAATGCAAGAGGAAATAATAAAAAGCATAGTTAATGAATAAATAAAAATAGATAAATAGTGCATCTATGAAACTAAGAGAAAGGAGAAGGATATAACAGACCTGAGTAAAGATAATCTGATTTTGTGGGGTGAAATTGTTGAATACATGCAGAAAAGTGAAAATGTTAATTATGAATGAAAGAGCTAAATGTAAAATCTGAATCAATGTTATCTAGTTTAATCTGGGGTAGGTCTGTAGAAAACCATAGGTTGGTGGACTGTTACATGCCAGTGAATACTAACAATGAAATAATCAAAAGTCTGTTTGTGGATGAAATCTGCAAATTCTGAATGAATGTGACCATGGGGAAAAATATTTTGCAATGTGAAAGGAATGGAAATGAGGGAATGAGAGGAGATAGTATAGAAAATGTAATTGTTGCATTCAGAGGGCCTATATAAATAAGAACGGTCATTGTTTGGTAAGCATCCCCTTAGGAAAATGTTCTGTTTGTTTCTATTATATGGTTTAAATATATCAATTCATACGTACATATGGTGAAGGAAAATATGTAAAGAAATGTAAATCTAAAACCATTGTTGATTTGATTAGTAAAAATATTGAAAAAAATAATAAAGAATATGAAGATGATGAGAGTTTATAAATATTGGGCAGGCCAATTTTTGGTAGCATCCATAATAGATCATGGAAAAAAAATGTCTACGGAAGAAAAAGATGACTTCAGAAGAAGTGCAAACCCTGTATAAAAAGTATTTGAACATAGCTTTCCCACTAAAAATAATGGAAAGGGTGTGGAAGATGCTTGGAAATGAATTTAAAACAATTATGTTTTTAAAAAAACCCATAGAAGAATATTATAGAAACTATGCTTGCTGGAATGAAGTAAAAGAGACTATGTGTGTTAA
Source organism: Pseudonaja textilis (assembly GCF_049901715.1). NCBI lineage: Eukaryota > Metazoa > Chordata > Lepidosauria > Squamata > Elapidae > Pseudonaja > Pseudonaja textilis. The sequence continues at coordinate 5,315,199 of NC_141997.1, read as the reverse complement.
AATGCACATAAAGAATAGATAATGAAGAGAATAGTTCTTTTAAAAAATTATGAGGACTGGCCCTTTGGTCATCCCGGAGCAATTGTTCCTTCACCTGGGTGCACCGGCCTGCTATGGACTGGAGGAGCTGCTCTGGGCGACTAAAGGGCCAGTCTTGTGACTACTGCAGCTCTGGAATATAAAACCGACTTTCCCACCAATGTCAGCAAGCCACCCCTGGGGCGGATTTCCCTCCCCCGCCGTTGGTCTTACCTTCCAGTTCCAGCTCACATGGCTCTACTCAAGGTAACATTTTGCACTTGGCCGAAGGGTGGGGGCCAGCAGATGGGCAGGCCATGTGGGCGGCGCAGCCTTGTGTTCCTGCACAGCCTGGATTAATTGCTTAATTAATTGGGGACATTTCTCTGTGGACCACCAAAATTTTCTCTCAGACCACCAGTGGTCCCCAGCCCACCAGTTGGCGACCAGTTGGAATAGTTCAAGGGTCTTCAAACTTGACATCTTTAAGACTTGTGGACTTCAATTCCCAGAATCCCTGAGCTAACATAATTAGAGGAAGAATTCTGGGAGTTGAAGTCCACAAGTCTTAAAGATGTCAAGTTTGAAGACCCCTGGTCTAGTTGAACTTCTGAAGCACGTTGCTTTGTGCACCAAATCACAATTTTCAGATCGTGCACATCCTTCATTATTATGTACTTGTTTACTGTCCTTCACATAGTTGCTTGCTGCAAAAAAGAACATTATTCTGATCATATACATATGTATAATTCTGATTTCTTTTGTAAAAGCATCAGTGAGATTTACTCTAGAGAATACTTTGAGAAAGAAATACTACACATTAATCATTCTGAAAATTTAGATTATTCATATAGGTGGATAATTCTTTTTTCAGAGATGGATGTACATCATAAAACTGAATAATGCCGTTCTGAAGTATAACTAAATAAGAACCCATGTTAAGAAGCACAGAGTACAATATGAATTGTGAAAATTCATTTAGTCTTATTCATTCTCATCTATATTAAGAATGACATCAGAAGACAGACTCAGCAAGAAATAAATCCATTTGAAAAGATTATTCAGATTGTTAATGCTATAGTGCACTGTTCAAAAGTTAAGTTGAGCAGTTTGCCACTAAAGCAATTGAAATATTTTTTTCATTGTATTTTCAGCCCTGTCTACAAATGATAAATATAGTCTTCAAGTGGTTTGCCCTAGTAGAATATAAGGCTCGGTCCAGAGAAAATTATATCAGTTGTGCATAAAACAAAAGATATATTCAGTCACGGAAACTTCTGGTCTAAAAATATTCTAAAGCAATGGTAAGGATCTTTTATATATATATATATATATTTATCAAAAAAAATTAAAGAAAAGAGTAAAAATTAATACAAGAAGGAAAAAATTAAAAGAAAGAAAGAAAAGAAAACTAAAGGGCAAAAAAAGTCAAGAAAAGGGGTAGAAGAAAAATAGAAAATAAAGAAATAGTTTCTGATCTTCTTTACAGCTGTTCTAAGTGCAATTGTAGATTTATTTTTCTCTAAAGTTACACCATGACTCCTTTCTTTAAAATAGCCTGTATAATCATCAAAGCCATATCATTTTCCTTTTTTTCTATCTTATACAAAAAGTCCATAAGAGGTTCCCAGTCAGCATTAATCTTTATCTAATCAAATAGATCAATTTGGCTACCTCAGCAAGTTCTATCATCTTCATGAACCATTCCTCCATTGTAGATATTACCAAACCTTTCTAACTACTCCCCATACCATAATCTTTGGTCTTATTTACTTCCTCTTTTACCACTTCAGTATTTTTGGTGTCATTTACCAAGAGTATGTCATTTTATAAAAGTTCTATTTAAGATTATGAGCCACGGTGACACAGTGGTTAGAGTGCAGTACTGCAGACTACTGCTGACTGCCAGCTGACTGCAATTTGGCAGTTCAAATCTCACCAGGCTCAAGGTTGACTCATCCCTCCATCATTCTGAGGTGGGTAAAATGAGGACCCAAATTGTTGTGGGCAATATGCTGGCTCTATAAACCATTTAGAGAGAGCTATAAAGTACTGTAAAGGGTATATAAGTCTAAGTGCTACTGCTATTATAACAGAGTCTAAATTTCAGTCCTTTCAACCACGTATTTTCTCATTGTTTCATGTGTATAACAAAAAATAGCCCATTATATCATACATTCTTTTACTTGTTTCAAATTTCAGTAAAAGATGATATATTTTAGCATTTACTAAAAGTACATTTGTATACAATTCCATTTCAAAGTTATTCTTAAAATATTCAACACCATCAATTATTTTATCTATTTTGAATCTTTCTGATAACTGCAAATAGGAAAGCCATTGAAAACAATGTCACTCTGCCATAGTGTCACTTTTATACTCCCTTGACAGAATTGTATCTCGTAGTATGTTAATCATTATTTCTCAACTATAAAATATTTCTTTTGCTGAGAGTCACAATTGCACTTTGGACAAAACCTGAATTTTGTATCTATTCCATATTCTCAATACAGCATATCTGAGTGGTTTTTAAAATCTACATTAACCCTGATTTTATTATACCACAAATGTTCATGTCACCCTTCTAATTCTAAAAATATTATATTTCTCAGCAACTCCACTCTTTCATCCAAATCAAACAGCAAGTTGGAAAATACAATTTTAAATAAGGAACCCAATCTTCTTATATTTAGTCCATGGATCTTTCCCTTTGCCACTGTTTATATGGCACATAAATTGTTAAAATTAATATTGTCTGGAACTAAAACATTCTCATCAAAGCATTTTTGTTGATCATAAACACTTTTTCAACCTCATTATATAACTTAACATAATTATTTTCAAACAACATACAACTTATTATTTGTCATAGTGATAATTAGATATTTTACTTTTTTCTCAATCTTAAAATCCAATTTAACATTTTCATATTTTTATTTATTACTCTTAAAACCTGCTAGGGTACCAAATTCTTTTAATTTTCCCATTACTACTTCTGTTTAGTGCAGTGATGGCTAACCTTTTTGTCCTCGTGTGCCGAAAGTACGCGCATGCGTGCGCATGCTTGCCTGCACCCATAATGCACTGTGCATGTGATGCCCTGCCCCCTGCGCATGCACATGTAACCCCCGGTTCGTGTCTGTGCATGCACACACAACCCCTCATGCACCACACACCACTGCGCATGCGTGCACATCTCTCTCACGTGCCCTGCGCATGCACGGCAGATACCCAAGAGTCGGCTGGCGCGAGACACGCGTGCATGTGCAGTACACCTAATCTGGGGGACAGCTCACGTGCCAGCAGAAATGGCTCTGCGTGCTACTTCCAGCACACCTGCCATAGGTTTGCCATCATGGGTTTAGTCGATCCTCCAAAACTAACACCATGTCATTAGCAAATGTCTTTCACTTCTTTCTTTTTTTTTAATCCTTACTCTAGTTTTATATTTCTCTTAAATAATTTAAGAATTAAAATAAACAGATGAAACAATAGACATCCTTACCATACCCCTTTTTAAATCTCACAATAGACATCCTTACCTTATCCCTTTTTAAAGTCTTTTTTTAGAGTTAGAGTTTTTTAACAATTAGTTGTGCTTTCTGTTAAATGTAAATCTTACTGATTTAATAACATTGTCTCCAAAATTAATATCCTCTACCTTAAAGTACTTTCTACTTTAAACAGGCAGGCCCAGTTCAAATTCTCAAAGACCTTCTCTGTATCTAAAAAAATCAATATGGATTGTTTTTCTTTATGATTCTGCAAGTATTCCAAAATGTCCAACATGTTCCTTATATTATCCTTTAATTTTCTTTTAAGTAAAAATCTACATTGATCCCCATGAATATATTCTTATAAAATTATTTTTGACCTCTCAAACAAAATAATTGTAAACAACATGTTATCATTATTCAATAATAAAGTCAAATTTTGTCCCTAGGTATTAATGCTATATTAGCCTTTATCCAGTTCTTTGGCATCTTTCCCCGCTATAAAATAGAATTTATCCTATTTTTTTCATCCTCAAAGCATTTATAGTAAAAAGCTAGTAACCCTCTCGTCCAGGCACCTCTCATATTTTAGTTCTTTAATATAGTTTTGTGATCTTCCCTTATTGTTATAGGTCCATTCATAATCCATTTCTGATTCTCTGTAATTTTTGGTAAATTTTGTTTCTCTTAACCATTCTTAAAATATTCATATTTTCCATGGAAATTTCTTGTCACGGAACAGGTAGCTTTTCAACAGCCAGAGGTAAATTGTTTAAAATTAGCATTATTTGGGCCAGGGCAGTAATGTAATAATCTCATTACAAGGAGCATGAATAAGATTTTTCTTCATTTTGAACTTTTTCTTTAACTTTCCTAATTGAGCCAGTTTGCCTTTGTTTCATACCAGAAACCAGGAAAATGCAACCCTGTCATTCATTGTTCACATGATCATCAAATATTGATGACATGAACTTCAGAAATTTCATGTTCTTCCCAAAATTTAGGCCACAGATTGCCCATTCCTAATTTAGTGGAAGATATTATAGATAAAGTGCTTGTAAATGTTAAATTAAATACTGTCATGCCCTTGTTAGGAAATAATTGCTTTGGTTTGACCTATTTGTTCGGTTGCTTGTTTAGTACATGATTTTTCTGTCTTATGTTACAAGACTCAAATGAGTGTATATCCAGGCACCAATACAAAATATAAGCCTGCTTCATTTTAATGAAATTGCTGCATCATGTGTTCTCTGACTACAGTCTGGTGCTGGCTGAATTAATTCAGTAAAAGATTGCCAAGATATTTTTCTATGAATTGTGACTTTCTGGTATTTCTTAAGTTGATCCATCTACCACAATAACTAAAAAAGAAGGAAGACAATAATGAAAGCCACACAAATGCATGTAAAAATAATGATTTCATAAAGTTAAGAATCTAAATAAGATGTGTACAATGGCACAATAATTGGGATCAATTTGTTCTCAGAAGTTACAGTAATCTTGCAAGTTTATTTTATTACTGTGGGCTTTTGTTGAGGTTTCTCACTATATTTAATGACAAAAATATTTTTAAAAGTCCATATCTTCTACTAAATTATAAGGAATACGAGCTTTAGACTGGCTCTTGAGGTTGCACAGTTCAAAATTTATATAACAATCTTGAGTTTTTTAAAAAAGTGGTCCAAACACAATATAATTCTTTAGGTGCTTCTCTGGATAAACTGAGCCATTGTGTATTTAAAAGTTCTAGGTAGGTTAGATATACTGTAAATCACGGGTGTCAAACTCACGGAATCACGTTGTCATCACATGACATTGAGATCTTCTTTCCCTTTGTGGAGCTGGGGTGGGCATGGCCTGCACATGACACATTCAGCCTGTGGGCCGCCAGTTTGACACTCCTGCTACATCATGAAGTTGTACTAGTATCATTTTGAATCCTTCCTTCTACAGTGTAAAAATCCTAATGTGGCTCTAATTTTCCCAAAATATACTAAACTAAAAAAATCATTATGAGATGCCTCTATATACAGGATTATATGTAACATAATGGATGAAACTGCTTTAGAATATTAAAATATAATCCCAGAAAATAAAGCATGCAATAATTATTTTGTTACAAGGAGATCTATACTGGATGATTTTTTAAGTTAATAAAAATAATATTTGGCAAATATACCAGGTGGAAATATAATCTGCGACAGATTATTTTACCATAAGACATGTGTTTTGTTACATAGTTTCATTATGCTGTTAATATCCAATTTTAAAAAGATAAATTAAGTTTAAATCGTTTCATCAATTTGATTGTTTCATTGTATTGTATGAGTTCAGCGATTAAAAATCAACAATTTGTTGGGATGCTGGTTTAATAAGAGAAAATTAATATAAGTTAAACTTATATCATATACCACAAAATAAGATTGTATAAATTTGAGTTCTTTCAATTGTGTTAGTACATAGTGTCTAAGTCTGTGTTGGTGAATGTGAGTAAATGTATTTTCCTTTGCAAGATAGTCTCTAGATTGGAAATCTTAGTTTGCCTAAAACAGTGAAAGCTTGCATGGTCTAAGACTGGACTACCTCAGAACCAAAATGTGCTGATAGCTATTATCCTTACTGATTATAGAGAATTCTACATGTGATATGGGTATAGGTATAGGTATAGGTAAGGTGGTTAATCATATCTACGCATTTTTCATCTTATTAAAGAACATGTAAAACCTAAATCAACAAAAACCATGAAGGGTGGCATGGGTTCCTGTGATATGGCTACAGTATAAGGAAGATTCTGACTTAAAATATAAAAGCAAATAGTAAAGAGCATAAATCAACAAATTAATTACATTTTCTCTCTCTCTCTCTCTCTCTCTCTCTCTGTGTGTGTGTGTGTGTGTGTGTGTGTGTGTGTGTTTGTAAGCAAAAGAAGATGGCCTGTGGGCTTGCTGAACACATAGCACTGAAGGTATAAGATTAATTGTAAGTGAAAAGGCTTAGATGTATACCAGAAAGTGTCTTTTACAGAATTGTTGGTGTTTATAGGAATCCGTAGTTTAGTGATAGTTGCATATTAGGCACTGGTAGATGCAGGGGGCGGGGGGGATTCTACTGGTACAGACCGGTTCTATAGAACTGGTTGTTACGATTCTGTGCAGTTCAGAGAACTGGCAAATCGCACCACTGGTTGGCCCCGCCCTGCCCTGCCCAGTCACTCCTTACCTGGCATGCATGCCATCTAACTTGCCTGCATTGTGCCTTCGCCTAATTTTTGGTAAATTGCTATTTTTCCTTTTTTTTCCTGATGATCAACTGTTCTGACTATCAGCTGTGCCAAGTGATTTATCTGATGAAATGTATATAGATCTAAAAGGATGATTGATTTGATTGTTATTTGATGAAACATACAAGAATAATAAGCTCTGAATGCAAAGATCATTTTGAGTAGTTTTGAGTGGATCTTGGTGGAGGAATAGTCATGGAAAGAAAAGAAAGACATGAATGAATGTAGAATGAAAGTAGAAAGATTATTGGAAAAGCATACCTACTGTATGAAAATGTATTAAAAGGTGAATTAGTTTCCCAAAAGATTTGGGTATGGAAAAGAATAGTGAAAGCTGTGTGGAACAAAGTGAAAATAATTACTTTACATTGTGCCCTCCCAGAGGTTCAAGGAAGGCCTCCGGAGCCTGTGGAGGGTGAAAATCCCCCTTGCCATGCAGGAGGGTGACTAGGCCACACCCACCATGGCCACGCTCACCCAGCAACCGGGCAGAGAACTGGTTGCTAAAAATTTTGAAATCATTCCCCGCCCCCATTTCTGAGTATGATTAAAGAGTGTTCCCAAAAGAAAAATGAAACTGACTGCAGCTAAAATAAATAAATCAGTAATAACAATGAGGCTAAGCAATAAAATATGCATCCTCTAAAAAGTACAAGTACTAAATAATGAAGTCACAAAAAGCATTCAAAATTGCTAGTGTTAAAACGTTGACATTTTACCTGACTAAATTTAAAAGATTCTAAAATGCTGACAAAATAAATGTGATTCAGCAATATGTACAAAAGAAGAAATGTAACATATTGCTACAACTATAAACTGTACTAATTATTAAATCATGAAGCTAGTCCAAGAAGTTTTAATAATATTAGATCATAGAGATTTTAAAAAAAACATAAAATATGACAAGGAAATTGTAGAGAATATTTTTTCTATGTCTTCACTGTGTGAGGGTTATATGAAAATTTCTTTTAGATAATACTTTGGGCAAAGGCGAATAAAGAATGACAAATAAAACATTTTTAAAAATAATTAACAAAGTCAATGTCAACATCATTAGCATTAGTGGTATTCTTTAAGAATTTTTAAAAAGAAGTCTGAGATAAAGTTGCAGCTAATTAATGAATTTGTCTTTAAAGACTCAGCAGCTTAAATGGCAAGAAAGAGTAAACTAAACTTTCACCTTTTACCACTATTTTTTTCTCCTTTTGTGTCTTTGAGTCATTTCTGGACTTGTCCCTAGTTTTCTTGGCAAGACTTTCAGTAATGGTTTGCTGTTGCCTCTTTCTTAGGGCTGAGAAAGTGATAGACTAAAAGTCACCCAGCAAAGGCTTTCTGCCTAAGAATTCACTGTCTCCCACCTTCTAGCTTGATGTTTTAACCACTACACCAATTTGGCTCTCCCAACCCCAATGCAAATACTTTCCCAACTGAAGATAAGATGTGCTTTTGCCCTCAATACTGCCTATTTGCCATTTTATTACTTCTTTGTAATTCCTAGAGAAGTTCTTCTGTAGCTTATGATTTTACCATTTTAAATAATTTGCTGCATTGCAGGATTCAGTCTGGGTCAGTCACCGGGACCAGAGGTTTTGTCTTCTGAGCTTTCAAACTCGTGCTTGAGCCCAATGAGTCGGAAAGGTCAGAAGACAAAACCTCTGGTCCCAGTGACTGACTCAGTTTGGATTTTGCCACATTATTCTGGGACACATATATTTGCCTTCATTCAGTTTGCTATCATCCACAAAAATGGGTATTTTACCATTTCATGTTACTTCAAATCATTAATGAATTGTGCCAGTCCCAAAACAGACCTTGGGCAAGAGACTCTATTCCTATTTTTCTATTGTGAAAAGTTATTGCTTTTTTCTCCTAGTTTCTTGTTGTAAAACCAAATCTATAGAACTGCATTGCATCATTATTATTAGTTAGAAACTATGTTCTGATTTCTCAGTTAATAAAAAGGAACACCATATAGATAGAATTATCATATATATCACCATTCTAACCGAGTATGAGAAAATTGTCTTTAGTGGTTCACTGGTTGTAGTCTCAACTTACAACTACAATCGGGACCAGAATTTAAGTCATGTCATAAGGAGATATACTGGCCTATACTCCTCACCCAGCCACTTTTCTTATTTTCCTCAGAATTTCAACTTAATAAAATTTTTGAATATTAGGTACTAGCTCTATACTTGGGCTTTGCTACAAAACGATGTAATCGGGCTTAGTTTTGGGGGAGGAAAATAAGGGAGGGGGGAATTCTGCCTCTGCCTATCAGCATCCATCGGTCTTCATCTGGCTAGCGTCCTGTCGGTGTGTGAGAGATTTGAGGGCTGTTTGGAAAGTGAAACAGTATTTGCTGTGAGACCAAGAAGGAGACAGCAAGGAGCCTGGGCGTGACTTAGCTCAACTATATACAGCATTAAAGCTGTTTGGTGCTGTGAAACAAAAACTCCTCTCTTTTTGTGGTTTTGCATTTGAACAGATTTGTTTTCAGGTGAGGAGGGGGAGTAGAACTCCTTAGCATCAGAGCGTGTTAATAATAATATACGAAATACTAATGCTCTGATGGCCATTTCAAAAAATCCTTTCTTAGTGAGCACCTAGAAGCCAAGAGGAACATAGGTGCCAAAGTTCAAGTTTGTAGGCTTTACAGCTCTGGAGATTTTGTGATGATGTATGAGTGGTATTTCACTTTTAAATATATAGAATCTGTGAGACATGTTTCCTGTTCCAGTAACTTTTTCCAAATGGTTGAGGCAGCTCACAACAAGACTAAAATCCACTCAGTTCACTCTGGATTGCAGGAAAGTACAGCAAGCTGCTCTTTATTATTTGGGTTTGCTAACCATCAGCGAAAAAGTAGCATTCTTTCCCCCATGTTTTGGGGATAATAAGGAAGACATGGCAGGAAATTTGTTTACCTTAAGTTTACAACCTTCAGATCATCTCCACCACAACCACTAAAGCAATATATGGATTATATTTTAATAAAGCCATCCAGAGACATTACTCTTCATAGACATCCTTTGTTCCATACCATGATTCCACTGCAGAAGGGGAACATTTCCATATCATGGGAGCAACTTGTGAGTTTTTTTGCTTTCCCTCACTTGTCTTCCATTATGAAGGTATTCAAGATTATGCTATATCCCTTTCTTACGCATCTTGATTGCTTCAAATGGCTTAAAAATATTTTTGTCTCCTAATATAAATAATGATAGTATTAAGAGTAGTAAACAGTTACTATTTCCTGTTAGAACAATTAATCAATTGAACAACTTGCCTCCAGAAGTTGTGAATGCTCTAACACTAGAAGTTTTTAACAATAAATTGAACAACATATGCCTGAAATGGTATAGGGCAAGGGGAAGGGAAACTTGGCTCTTAACATTAAACAGTCCCATTCAAGTGAAAAATTTATTTCCCCCACAACTGAAAAACCAGTAGGCCAGGGATGGGGAACCTTTTATGGCTCACTCAGGAATTCTGGGAGTTGAAGTCCATAAGTGATAAACGAGCCAAGTTTCCCTACCCCTGGTATAGGGCTTCCTGCCTGAACTAGGTTAGACTAGACCTCCAAGGGTCCTTCCAACTCTGTTATTTTGTGACTTATTTGACCAGACTGTTCCTTTGGTAACAAATTAGGATATATCACTGGAACTTAAAAGTCTTTCATCCTGAAGAACCAACATGCTAACAGTTACCACACACTATCAGGATGAAGAATTACTGTCTTATTATTCAAATTCCTGTGCAGTTATTATTTCATGCAAATTATTCTCACATAGCTAGTAAATAGGAAGATGTTTTTTTTAATAAAAATCTTTCATACAGGAATTTACAGAAATAAAATAATTAGTTCATGTACTACCATGTGTTATGATTCCCAATAATAATGATACAGCAAATTAAGCAGAGGGCAGGGGGTTTTACTTTGTCAGGTAAGGAGCACAGAGGATACTGAGGTAATGACAGGATTATTTAAGGCTTAGGCTGAGGGAAAACTCAGGTTTGTTTAGTGGCAACACAAAGTGTAGAAAAAACAACTGTGGGTTTGTGAGGCCAAAAACAAACTCATTCACTAATTAAGTTATAATTTACTAAGTAATTAGTTATTTTAGAATTTTCAAGATTATTAGATGTATTAGTAGAAGAAAATGTTCAGTGAAAGCGTTCTGTATATCTTTTGTATACTAGCAATAACATTTTGCTTTTTTAAACAACAGAATCTAGTAATTTTGAAATTGAGTTTCCATACTTACTATACGTACTTTTCAAATACCTTCTGGCTCTTCTCATCAATCTACTGCCAGATGTCTTACACAGCCTCCATTTCATCCCAAATTCACAGACGAAGTTGACTGATTTCATCCATGGCCAATGATCAACAATGACTCATTCATTATCTTAGTGGTGATATGATGAGACATTGTCAACTACAAGTTTCTGTTGAGGTTATGGGGGCACATTCCCTCCACTTCTGTCACAGGGGATTGCCTCCTAGCTATTTTTGCTTGAGCTGCAAATTCTGTTCTCACAGAGTTCCTTTGTGATATGCTGCAGGGCTCGGTACTCTCTCCACTTCTTTTTGGGGTACCATCAGTACGCTGCTGATACTCAGCTTTATAGTATCTCACAGAAGTGAGTACACCCCCTCACATTTTGTAAATATTTAAGTATATCTTTTCATGTGACAACACTGAAGAAATGACACTTGGATGTAAAGTAATAAGTATACAGCTTGTATAATAATGTAAATGTGCTGTCCTCTCAAAATAACTCAACACACAGCCATTAATGTCTAAACCCCTGGCAACAAAAGTGAGTACACTCCTAAGTGATAATGTCCAAATGGGGTCCAAAATGTCAATATTTTCTGTGGCCATCATTATTTTCCAGCACTGCCTTAACCCTCTTAGGCATAGAGTTCACCAGAGCTTCACAGGTTCCCCCTGGAGTCTTCTTCCACTCCTCCATGATGACATCATGGAGTTGGTGGATGTTAGAGACCTTGGCACCTCCACCTTCCATTTCAGATGCCCCACAGATGCTTAATAGAGTTTAGGTCTGGAGACGTGCTTGACCAGTCCATCACCTTTTCCCTCAGCTTCTTTAGAAAGACAGTGGTCGTTTTGGAGGTGTGTTTGGGGTCGTTATCATGCTGGAATACTGCCCTGCGGTCCAGTCTCCAAAGGTTCCCTCAATGAACTGTACATGGTTCCCTCAATGAACTGTAGCTCTTACACATCTTGATTGCTTCATGGTTCCGAAGGGACCGGATCATGCTCTGCTTCAGTATGTCACAGTACATGTTGGCATGCATGGCTCCCTCAATGAACTGTAGCTGTACACTACAGTTCCCTCAATGAACTATAGCACTCATGCAGCCCCAGACCATGACATTCCCACCACCATGCTTGACTGTAGGCAAGACACACTTGTCTTTGTACTCCTCACCTGGTTGCCAACACACCATCTGAACCAAATAAGTTTATCTTGGCCGCATCAGACCACAGGACATGGTTCCAGAAGTCCATGTCCTTAAGTCTGCTTAATCAAACCATTTGCGGGCTTTCTTGTGCATCATCTTTAGAAGAGCTTCCTTCTAGGATGACAGCCCTGCAGACCAATTTGGTCTGAGCACTGACAGGCTGACTCCATCCCCACTCCTTCAACCTCTGCAGCAATGCTGGCAGCACTCATACATCTATTTCCCAAAGCCAACCTCTGGATATGACACTGAGCATGGGCACTCAACTTCTTTGGTCAACCATGGCAAGTCTTGTTCTGAGTGGAACCTGTCCTGTTAAACTGCTGTATGGTCTTGGCCACTGTGCTGCACCTAAGTTTCAGGGTCTTGGCAATCTTCTTCTAGCATAGGTCATCTTTATGTAGAGCAACAATTCATTTTTTCAGATCCTCAGAGAATTCATTGCTATGAGGTGCCATGTTGAACTTCCAGTGACCAGTATGAGAGAGTGAGAGCGATAACACCAAATTTAACACACCTGCTCCTCCTTCACACCTGAGACCTTGTAACACTAATGAGTCACATGCCACCAGGGAGGGGAAACTGCTACTTGAGCCCAATTTGAACATTATCACTTAGGGTTGTACTCACTTTTGTTGCCAGGGGTTTAGACAATGGCTGTGTGTTGTGTTATTTTGAGGGGATAGCACATTTATGCTGTTATACAAGCTGTATACTCGTTACTTTACATTGTAGCCAAGTGTCATTTCTTCAGTGTTGTCACATGAAAAGATATACTTACAAAATGTGAGGGGGTGGATTCATTTCTGTGAGATATTGCATATCTCTATCCCTGGTGACCCAAATGCTGCTGCTCTCTTGCGGTGCCTAGAAACTGTGAAGTCTGGATGGGGGACAACAAGCTTTGGCTTAGCCTGGAAAGGCTGATGGCTTTTGAGTGTGTGGAGCTTCAGGATCCAGAACTTTAACATCTTTATTTCTATGAGATTCTCAGTCATCAAAGTCATTGTTGTTCATAGTTGAAGAAACTTCTTGGATGAGAAGTGAAACGTCTTCAAAGAAAATCAAGAAAGTCCAGTTGCCTCTTGAAAAAGCACTTTTGGGTTTAACATCTTTAGTTCTAGATGGACACTGCCTCAGACAGACCCAGTGCACAACTTGAGGGGTTCTCCTAGACTCACAACTCCTGTTTGCTCTACATGGGCTGCCCTCGAAGAGTGTTTGGAAGCTACAGGTAGTGCAGAAAGCAGCTTGCTGGAAGGTTCTTATGGTCCCTAGGATGTCCGATGTTGCACCGCTGTTCTGCAAGGTCCAGTTTTTGCCTGTTTGCTTCTGGATCAAATTCAAGTTTTGGTTATTCCCCTAGAAGCCCTTTATGTTTTGGGTCCAGGGTATTTGAGGAACCCGAGTGAGATTGACCTACTCCATCCATACTGACAGAAGGGGTTTGCTGCAGACCCCATCAGTCTAGGAAGTCCAGCTGGTGGGGTCCAGAAGAAGAGACTTTTCTGTGATGGCTCTCATCCTCTGGAACATTGTGCATTCCAAGGTGAAATCTGCACTTATCCTTTTGATCTTCCAACAGGGCCTGAAGACTTGGATCTGGCAATTGGCCTGGGGGCCCAATGGGGGGGATGTAAAGCTTTCTGAAACAGAAAGAATGACACCCAACTTAAAGGCAATACAAGGTTATAATAAAATTTGATTCTTACCTTAGCCTGCTATCCTTCAGATGTGTTAGGAATACAACTTCAGGATTTTCAGACAACAAGGATTCCTTTTGCTGAAATTTTAGACTGGCCAATTTTAGATTATTTACTGACATGATTAGACTATTAACTTTATATCTGCTTATCTATCATATTCTTCATACTTACTATTCATTAAGTTATGAATATACTTAATAAAACATATTAGGTGATCCTTACAAATTCTAACATACACCTGTTATTATGGTTGAATCTGTAATAGCATCTATATCTGGGTTAATAATATCTTTATTCTTGTGTTTCAGTTATGCCAGGGATATAAATAAAGTTTCTGATGTTATCTGTACAACTTGCATACGCTAACTTTTATAATGTAACTGGCAATCCATCTTCAGCTAAAAATTTTAAGTGAAAAAGATAACAGAGATGGCCGCTCCTAGACAAGGTTAATTGGACAGGATTAGTTCTTCTTCAACACCAAGTAGTCCCAGTTTGTAGATAGCAAAGTTGATTTTTTTAAAAAATCTGGAAGAAGGCACTAGCATTTTAATATTATTGCCAAGAAAATAATATGGATATATCCAACTAATGAAAGGAACTAAGCATGAGAGGGAAAGAGACTTCAATGAGATTTTAAGGAAATATTTTAAAGAATAGATATGTATGAGGGTCATTCAAAAAGCTTTTTTGGGGGAAATGAAAGATTAGGGTTTTTTCCCTTTTTTTTCTGCTTTTCACTTGGATCAGTACTTACAATACAGATGTTAGAAATGTGGTAATAATTAGAAACAAAGAATTAAAAAAGTAGCCAGTGTACTATAACTGCTGGAAATTAAGGGTGATAGATCTAACATACCTGGAGAGTATTGAGCTATGCAAGGTTAGACTAGAACACCTGTAATTTCTGTATGTATGTTTTCAAAAATGGTAATACAGAAAAATTCAGGCATTGTTTAATAGTATGAATTTTCTGTTAAGATTTTCAGCATTTTTAAAAGAAAATTCAGATTATCAGTACATCATTTTTAATTATTTCTAAATGTCACAAATCTCTTGTTTTATATAATGAAAAATGTAAATATTGCAACATCTAAATATTAATTTTATTTTAGTGAATTATATACTAAATCTTAACCTTTGCACATATCTAACCAGGTTAACAGATAATGACTTTGCAAGTTGCTGAAGGATCAGTGGGAAGAACATTAAGTGAGTGAGGAGACAAAGCAATCCCATACTGTGAGAAGTGTGCTTTGTTCTAGGCTACCTATGCAATTGAAAGCATGTATCTCTGGGACTCAGCACACCTCTTTTCCCTAGAGGTATACTAATCGAAATTTCAGAATTTCCTTTGGATCTATTAAAGCTTTCAGACAATAAGAGTTTAAGACTTTACTGGTGGTTGGTTTCGCTATGTGCATTGTGCGCTGAATTTCCCTGGGCACACACATATCCATTGGTTTGCATGTCTGTTATTCAATAGATTTAGCAAACGTTATACAGAAATGTTGCATTTTTCCTATCTGTTGTAACATATTTGAAGGCATATCCATATTAGGTGCATTTAAAGAGTGAGTGAGTATATATTAGTGTTGCCTTTGTCAGTACTCCTGGTAGATCTGGGCCTTCACTGTGAAAGCAAATTTTGTGATAACAATTGCCTCTCCTGATGATATTGTAAATATTTCCTGCTTTGCTACTCAAGGAAATAAAACCCACAGGAATGTTAATGTTTATATGTGTGTGTAGGTTTGTATGAGTGCATGGACAAATACAGAGTCACACGTATTTTGTCCATATGAAATATAGATACTTTAGATATATAGTACTTTATATATTAAAAGTTCTTTTAAGTTCTTTAAAAATTGAAATAAATAATTGTAATTCATAGAACATTCTGTAATTCAGCGATACGTATAAAATACAATGTGTGTATTTGATTGCAGGTAACAGAGTTAAATGTGCAGCAATTTCAAGCACAGTTTGATATTTTCTATAATGAAATATAATGCAAAAAATTAAACATTCAATATCAACAGTTTCTAAATGGTTTTGATATTTCTTTTTTGTCCTTTTACACGAAGAGTAATTTATTTCCCTTTTTAAAGTGTGGGCTGAGTGATTACTAGTACTCTGTAATGTAATTGTGTTGCATTGATAAAATAAAAATTGTCCTTTATCTGTGTCCTGATAATGTCCTGATAATGTTCAATTTACAGGCTGGCTTCTCTGCCACTTCTTCACTGCTTTGAGTATTCCAGTTCTCCTCCCTTCCTGCTCTGAGAGCGCACAGAACTGTTTGAAATCCACTGGTACAATTGTCAAATCAATTATTCATTCTCTGCAATTATACTCGCACAAAGAACATTTTGCTGGTCTGAATGATGATTAAATTAACAGCTATTCCAGCTGCCTGATAACATCTAATAGAATATTCATAAGCCCAAAATGGAATGAATTATCTCCATTAACTTCATCATGTTCACTTAATTACATGCTTGTTATTGTATTTACACCTTGTTAGATACCGCTGAAGCTGATATACTGGCTGGCCAGGAATTGGAAGCGTCTGTCATGGGGCAGTTGGAGCGCATTTTGTAGGAAATGCTATTTATTTTAAATGCTCCACCTGCTGGGAGCCAAGGTTAGTCAGCAGCACTGAGATGAATTGGGAAACGGGGTGTAAAAAGAAATAATGTGCTTCTGACAGGCTCCGTGGCTTTTAAGTTGCTCTCATTCAGCCACTTCACAAAAAATTATTTTATTCCATCTTTCAGTGATGATGACATGATTGCTTTGGGGTAATCATTTACCATTCTGATTTTATTTTTTGAAGTAAATTGTCTGAAGTAATAGGTTCTTGGAATTACAGCATGTCTTGCTTTTTTTCTGCAGAACTTTATTTAAGCTTGTCTTCCAGCATTTAACCCGAGGCCCCTTTTTCGTTTGATCTTCTAACTTTATTTATACAACAGTGCTTAATGATCCTGCAGAATGTTCCCCCCTCCATGTACATACACACTCCCCAAAATAAATAAAATAAATTCTGACCAATATGCTGACAGTATTTTATATCCACAGCAAGAGGGCATGTGCAATTTCTTTTGGAGTTAGAAATACAAAACAGCTTTTTCCCCAACCCCTGATACAATCATTCATCCTATTGAAATAAATTTATCATTTTCTGAATAACTTTGCTCTTGTAAAATATGATAAAAGCACAATTTGCACCCTCTGATACCTCCCTACAATATTTTCCCACCCCAACACAGTGCTCTTTATAAGTAGGCAGGTTTCTCGGCCAGGCCTCCTCACCCACATCGGCAATAACTCTGTTCCATAACACTGGATGCAGCAAAGGAAAATAGCTCTCCATGTTGATTTGAATCTGAATTAAACCAAGAATGAATGGACTTATAATCACACTTCTAAATATTTTTGGGATCACTGTAATAAAGCACTCAGACCCTATTTTTTATTCAGCCTAGAAGGTATATTTTTGTAACAGAACAAGGAAAGTGAGAGTAATTATTTTTAAGAAAAAGAGACCCTGTTTGTAGAAAAATGGTGGTGGACTTCAGCAGCTAACGGTGATAGTATCAATGGTCTTTGTTTGAAGGGTTTTCTTTGTTAGTAAGAGAGAGATAATTTTCATATATTAAATATACTCTGCTGTCAAAAAATCTAACAGAATAGAAGAATGATTAGGTATTCGAATAGTTATAATATGCCGGATTCTTACTAAACAGAAGAAATTAGGTTCACTACCAGAAGAATATATAAAACAAAAGTTGGAATGTGGTGAAAAATTATTGAGGGATTTTTGTGGAAATAATAAAAGAGCTTTAGTGTCCAAATATTGACTAGCTTTCCTTGCATACATGTTGTGCATGTAATGTGTAAATTAACTGAATTGAAATTAGTGTAGTATATAGTTCAGATATGTCTGTAGAGTTATGCACAATACAAGAGTTTGCTGGCCTGTATTTATGATAATAGGATTACTATGTTTTAGAACACATTTGTATTAACATCACAAATTACCATTACTCTTCCTACTTTTTTATTATCACTGATATTAAATAGATATTTTGTGGGGGTGGGTTGTAATGTTGCTAATGTTTCCCCTTTTATATTGACATAGTAGAAAAGATAGAACTATCATCATGGATAAGGATGCTGTATGTTGCAAAGTAGGGAATCTGTAACTAAAAAATACTTGCCTTAACTGATTTTATAATTGACGGAATATTTATTTAACTTACTGTAAATTGACACACTTCTACATAGAGACAATTATGACTGACTATAACATCTGACAGAATAAATTATGACTGACTGTTGTTTGCTACCTTTACATAGAAATAGATGAAACACAGGTATTTAGAACAAAGCCTCCTGTGTTTGATATAATTAAATACAATAATGTATTTTAAAGTTTAAAAAATCAGCTTCTAATGGTTTATAATTTAGCACATTCTTCAAATAAAAAGCTAACTAAATAAGAATGATGCACTGACTCCTGAACAAACAAGAATAATTGAATAAGAAGTGTATGTACCAACCTGCAACTTTCTAAATGAAAAATCATCAATTGATAAAATTTTCCAGAGTTTTAGAATTAACAAAAATCAAGTAACATTGAGACAATAAATTAGCAGTTTTGCTCAACAATAATTTAACATGGAACATTTAATATGGAAAGACTAAGTGTCCACTAACTGGATATAAAACATAAAAATCTCCCATACAAGTGAAAGCAAGCCAAAAAAAAGGCTTCTATATTGTGCATTATTTTAATGAGGAGCAAAATTAAATAATGAAAATATTTAGAAGAATGCTAATACATTTTATATATTCCACATTATCTTCAATTATTAAAATACCAATTGATAAATGTTTAATTTAAATTGTTTTTCTTTTATAGTTTACATCATTCAGTTTAAAACTTAAATGCTATGTGTATATTTTGTGTTTAAAGGTTAGGAAACCTTTAGGAAGCTCTTTGTGTGAAAACATTGCATAGTATATATCTTGTTCTGATGTTGTAAAAGACTATTTGGTTTTTTTTCTGACAAAAATGTAAATGGTATGGTAGCAGTTGGTATAAAATTGTGTTCTGTCCATATATCTGAATGTTCCACAAGCAATTTCTATCATGTAACAACACTGTTCTCAAAATAAGATGAACTATTTTATTGATCTCAAATTTATTTAGAAAAAAAGAGTCCTTATATGCATCTCCAAGTTGGATGGTGTGGTAGCTTGAAAGTATTGACTGACTGTGTGCTATACAATGGTCACAATTGTCTTTTACTAAGGAGAGCATAGAACGATGTTGGTTGCCATTCTTACTCTGCTGTGTGGCAGCGCAAATAGTCCCCTTTCTAACCAACCTGGTGGGAAAAGTCAATATCCCATCAGCAGAGGAGGTAAACACATCAGGAGCCTGTGTCCTCTCTCATCTTCCCTGCTCTATATTACTATAGTTCTTTAAATCTATTCTCCCCAGTCATCAAAAGCACTTCTGTCATTCAAATGCATATACTGCTGCAGAACAAATAAGGCTGTAGTCTAAATTTAGTGGTGTACTTTCTTTTTATTGTTTTGTATTTTAAAATAAAATGTTCCTCATTAATTTTGCAAAGCACTTTTCCATATTACCAACATTATATACATATACGTATACATATACATATATACATATATACATACATACATACATACATACATACACACATACATACATACATATTTGTTTTCGTGGGTATTTATATGTATGGTATTCAGCTTTGTTCGGGTATTTTCCCACGTCATTATAATTGTGCTTTTAAAGTTGTAGCAACGTTTCGGCAGAATCTCATCTGCCATCATCAGGCTTCTGACGAACACTATACAGAAGCCTGATGATGGCAGATGAGATTCTGCTGAAACGTTGCTACAACTTTAAAAGCACAACTATAATGACGTGGGAAAATACCCGAACAAAGCTGAATACCATATATATATATATATATGGTGTGTGTGTGTGAGTCAAATCTCTTGGGCTGGCCCTACTTGCTAAGTTACTCCATTAAGATCAATATTTTTAGTTGGATGAAAAAAATGACAACTTTGTGTATGCAAAAAACCTCACAAACCTTGACTGTCTTCAATCAAACCATTGTTTAACAACTGTCCCCAACTTCTGTACTTTCTAGGTGCATAAATTTCAGTTTTCTATATTCTTAACAATAGCCATGTTGGGGAAGACAAATTAAACTTGATTAAAAAATTTTCATGGTTACTTTTGTTTTTGTTTTTTTATTTGAACTACTTCATGGGTGTTCAACCTTTTAGCATAACTAGCCCTTTTTAATCATATGTGTTAATACATGTATCATAATAATGAAATGCTAAGGAGAAAGGTAGGCACTGCATGACAGCAAGGCAGTGTTCATTGATCCATGGTTTAATAAAACAAGAATGAGGTGAAAAAGCTAAAGGAGTGCTAATTGACAAATTTAATTCAAGTATATTTGTTAAACAAATGCTAATATAAGATACTTTAGATGTATATTTTAAAAAGTGAGGAGGACACTGCAGACTAGGTCTCAGCTGGCCATGAATTGTATTCCAGTGGTACTGAGAGAAGAAAGTGATTTATTTATATGTATTTTCTTTTTCTTTACTATATTCCTATTTATTCTTTTCTATTTTTCTTCTTTTCTGAACTTTCTACTTTTTCTTTTTTGTATTTTGTATTAGCTTTTACCTTTTTAAATGTAATAATTAATAAAATAATTATTTAAAAAACTAAACCCAAGCAAGAGAATATACAAACCATACAATATATAGAAGTATATATTATATAAGATAAAAGTATGGATGTGACTAGACAAATGAAAAAAATTGCAGTAAAAACCATTACAGTGAAAAATAGTGAATACGGGATACCCTTACTTTATGATGGAAACTGAGATCAGAATTTCCATTATTAAACAACGTGGTTATAAATTGTAATGTCATATTGGACAGAAATTCCAGCATTTCTTGTTGCCATTGTTAAGCAAATCACCATAGCTCATTAAGTAAGAATGTCATGGTCATATGGACCAGCTCCTTGCCTAACCTATGGTCAATAGCCACTGTCATCCCCATCTTCAAAAAGGGAGAGCCCAGCCTTGTTGAAAATTACAGATCAATCTCCTTATGCTGCATCACCTGTAAAGTCATGGAATCAATTATTAACCAATCCATTATCCTCCACTTAGAGACAAACAACCTACTCTCTAACAAACAATTTGGTTTCAGAAAAAAAAAAAATCCTGTAATCTGCAACTCCTGCACTGCAAAAACATATGGACTACACAACTCGATCAGGGTAAAGCAATAGATGCAATTTACATAGACTTCAGTAAAGCCTTTGATTCAGTGGTACACAACAAACTACTTCTGAAACTAAAATCTTATGGCATCTCCAGACACCTGCAAAATTGGATAGCTACATTCCTGTCAAACAGGCAACAAATTGTCAAAATAGGGAGCACCCTATCAAAACCCATACCTGTTAACAGTGGTGTCCCCCAAGGTAGCGTTCTAGGACCAGCTCTCTTTATACTTTACATAAATGACCTTTGTGCTCATATTAAAAGCAACTACGTTCTTTTCACGGATGATGTAAAACTATTGAACACCATCAACAATGCTGCTACATTTCAAAAAAACCTTGACTATGTGTCAGAATGGTCAAACAAGTGGCAACATCAAATCTCAACAAACAAATGCTCCGTCTTACATATTGGCAAGAAAAATCAGAAAATAAAATACAAGCTGGACAGACAAGACCTTGTAGATGACTCTCACTCTGTCAAGGACCTTGGAGTTCTCATCTCTGATGATCTAAGTGCTAGACCCCACTAACAACATTGCCAAAAAGGCATTAAGAGTTGTTAACCTAATCCTGAGAAGCTTTTTCTCTGGTAATATTGTACTACTAACTAGAGCACACAAAACATTTGCGAGACCAATTCTTGAATACAGCTCATCTGTCTGGAATTCGCACTGCATATCAGACATTAATATGATTGAGAGAGTCCAGAAATACTTAATGAGAAGAATCCTCCATTCCTCTACTCACTACAGAATACCCTCTACCTCCAGACTTGAAATTTTAGGCCTAGATAACTTAGAACTACGCCACCTTTGGTCCGTCCTAAACGTAGTACATAAAATTATCCATTACAATGTCCTACCCGTCAATGACTACTTCAGCTTCAACCTCAACAATACACGAGCGTACAATAGATACAAACTCAGGGTAAACTGCATAAAACTCGATTGCAGGAAATACGACTTCAGTAACAGAGTGGTCAGTGCCTGGAATACTCTACCTGAATCTATGGTTTCTTCCACTAACCCCAAACACTTTAACCTCAGATTTCTACTGTTGACCTCACTGTTGACCCCCATTCCTAAGAGGTCTGTAAAGGGCATGCATATGTGCACCAACATGCCTACAGTCCCTGTCTTAATGTTCCCTTTTATTCATATCAATTTCTTGTATTGATAATCATGTTTATACTTACATATATTATCAAATGCATGCTTGACAAAATAAATTAAATAAATAAATAAATTTACTGCTGACTTCTCCACTGACTTTGCTTATAGGATGGCAGCAAAGAAGGTTTCAAATGTTGATCACATAACCACAAAATGCTGCAATATCACAACTGAGAGCCAGGCACTTGGATCACAATCACATGACCATGGTGACATTGCAACCAATGTAACTATGAAGACCAGTTATAATTACCACTCATTCAGCACCATTATGAGTTCGAGTAGTCAATGAATGAGTTGTTAAGTGAGGATTACATGTAATAGTAAACCTTAATGAAATATTCTTACTTATTAATTTCCTTAATGTGAAAGTATGGCCCTCCTACATGTTCATCATGCCTCACCATATGACTGATGATGGAAAATTATGAGATTTGCTTTCTTGAATTAGTAACATTCACTGCATTCATTGGGACTTCTCTAACTTATATAAAATGAGAATGACTAAAAACAGAAAAGTAAAACAATAAAAAACAATAAACTAGAATTCTGCAAAACCTGTGCATGATATGCTTTAAAAGCTATAGGAAAGCATACAAAGTAACTCTTTCAAATAGTTAAAGCAGTTGCATCTTTTTCTGGGAAATGGATGAAAAAGCACATGGCTTTTCTCTAAAAAAATGCAAAAAGAAGACAGCCAGAATGTTGTCAAAATGTTTCAGAGACAACCAGAAACATCATCTTAAAAACAGTTATGTGAACCTGGAAAAAGATTTAGATATTTCAATGATTTTAAAACATGTTTCATGTATTCTCCTGCACATTCCAAAATGCTTATTTTAAATGATTTTCAGAGCCTTAGAATAATGCACCTTATGAAATAGAAAAAACAGTTTGTATATTTCTTCCAAATTTCTTCCAAATTTACTAAGAGTGCCAGTGTCATGTAGTGGTAAAGATATTAGGTTAAGAGTTCTAAAATTCTAAGCCTCTCCTGAGTCACATAATTTCACTAGATGACTTTGATCCAGTCTATCACAGCAAGTTGCGGTGGACATTTACTAGAAGAATTGTTATGTTAGACTTTGGTATCTTCAAACTTCAGTGTTTTGAAATGCTCTGTTACAGTGGCACTACAGTACTGAAGATGTCAACCAGTTGGATATTTAAATATCCTCAAGAAAATAATCAAGTTCAGAAAGCACTAAGGGCTCCACAGTGATCTGCTCTTGTAAATTCCAGTATATAGGTTATCCCCAGGTTAGGAGCGTTCCCTTAGTGAACGATTGAACTTACACAATCAGCGCCCCCTAGCGTTTACAAACAAGTCCCAAACATATGAATCTTGCAGCACCATGGTAGTTGTTTGCCCTTATGAACAACCACAGAGGCTCTGCAATATTTGTCCTCCATTTTGCCAGCCAAAATGCCCCCCCCACCATGCTCTGTTTTGGCCTGTGCAGGCCTAAATGGAGGGGTGGGGGCAGGCAACCTATATTTTGGCTTGCAAAGTTCTGGGCAAGGTCTGCGCAGGCCTAAACGGAGCTCCATTTTGGCCGGCAAAGTGCCAGGTAAGGCCTGTGCACACCAAAATGGAGCTGCAGAGGGGCGCACACAGCAAAGAGACTGGAGAGGAGACAGCTTGCTAGATCTTCCCATAGCAAGTGACCCAGCACAGCAGGTTGGGTGGAGGGAAAGCAATTGTGGGGAGTATGAGGTATTTCAGTTGGTCAGGGAGGTGGTCTTAAACAGGTGGCCTGTGCCATCACTAGACCTCCCTATGGCCTTTCCCACCCTAAAATACCTCATGTGCACTTAATAAACCTCACATTCAATTAGCAAATGCTTGGGCAAAAGGAGGGACTGATCCTGTTCAAGATACAAGATTCACTCTCACAAATCCTTGGGTTACGAATGGAATGGGCAGGCATTACATTCATAACTTGACTACCTGTAATAATTTTATATCCATCTGCTGGTCTGTCTATCATCTACCTACCTACCTACCTATGTCATAACATCAATAAATTGCCTAGTTTTCAGCACTACAATTTTCAGAGAGGATGGTAATTTCTGATAGCAAACAATTTGAAAGGGCCTCTGAGACCACTACCAATTAGTCAACAATCTGATCTAAAGGGATAGTTTGATCTGATATAAGACAACCTCTTGTAGTCATTCTTGTCCTTCCAGTAGCATATAGTTTTGTTTTCTCAAGTTAGCTATGGGCTATCTAGCTATAAAGCCTATTTGTCTATATGTTCCCAAAAAGGTAGCTCAATAAAATATGCAACTTGCTTGCTATTCCCACTGAATGTGTTAATGCATATAGCAAAGGGGGAAGGGTGCCTGCAAGTATTTCCTCAAGCACTTTAAAAGTGCATAAATGAATTCATAAGGAGAATTTCTGATTTTCTGATTGCAGCCCTCATAAATGGCTTTTCTAAAAATTTGAGGGGTAAATGTAAGTGTGGAACCGAATGTTCATTTCACTTTAATAGTCTTCAGAGTATTTCTGTAGGGACTTTTGTATGCCTTATAATAAGCAATTAAAGAAAGTTCCCAATGTCCTCATAATTATAAAGCTCTTCAGTAATTTAGTCAGGAGACAAGGTTCATAACATTGAAAGCAGATGGTCAGACAATTGTGGCACTAAAGTTGGTTTTGTTTTCTTTGTTAAAACTCTTCGTTATCACTAGTTGGTTCTGTGATATATCTTATATATCTTATTCCCTCATTCCTGTTCTTCTCTACCCTCAGCATTAATGGACTTATGCTTCCTAGCATTTACTGATAGAAGCTGGTGTGCCAATACAGTTGGGCATGACAAGTGGGTTGATTAATTCTTGATGCACTTGATCTTTGTAAATAAGTATGACACATGTATAAACACACCAGCCAAGTACTTTTTAAAAATGTAAGCAGGGGAATAGTAAGCTTATCAACAGGCATCTTGCAAAGAATTCTGGGTTTTGAGATCATCATGTTTTAAAGAGATAAAAGTTCTGCCAAGCATGGCTGAGTAATAATTCATTCCTCCCTTCTAATCTTTTAATTTTCTCTATCCCTATAGATGAATTGAAGATGATGTTGGAAGCCTACAAGGAGGGATACAAAAAGCTGAAGAACACAGTAGACAAATGGTTGTCTATGAGCAGCTATTCTGAAGTAAACCTTGGCAAACTCTTTCAGACATTCAGTATAGTAAAATCCGGTGATGAGTCCAGTACTTAAAAATGTTGTTTGTGGCCTCTGTTTATAGGCAGTAATCTTCCTCTTTTTTCTCTTATTTTCTGTTTACTAAGGCATACTAGTATGGCTATAGATTAAGAAAACTAATATACTTTAAAATCTAAGTTTATTCCGTACTAAAATATATAAAAGAAAAGCAGATTAAAAGTTGATGAATATAATACGCAGCTCACAATTTAGATTTTATAATAGGTTGCTGTATATTGAGACCTAGAATGGAAGCAAGAAATAGAAAAATAGCTCCTTTAACCCAATAATTTCCAGTGAGAGTTGCTAGAATGTATTTGATCCTAGACTTTAATCAAGGCATTTAGCAAGAAGTGTTTTCAGGAAAAGAAGTTAACAAAAGTATAGGAGCACTGATGGATTATCTTTTCATAATGTATCTACTATATGGTATTATGACGTGTTTTGTTCTGGGAGGACATACCAGAGTATTGTGTTGCAATGATGTAGCATAACTGAATTAAAACTATATAAAGGAATCAACTGACTTCTTTATAGGCCAAAGAGATTGTGTATTGCAAATGCTTTCAGCTGTTTGAATGTTAGTCATTAATTTCTTGGGAGTCATCAAAATAAATAGGGAAGCCTATTACCATTAGAAGAAGCTAATTAAGACAAAAATGGAGTAAATCTAAGATGACAAAAGGAATGGCCTTATAGTAAGCAAATAAAAGCATGGAAACATCTTATAATGATTATAATCTTTTAATTGCCAATAAACATATTAACAAGTACAACGAAAGTCAATCCAACCTAACTGGCTGGGTCTTTGGGCTTGGAAAGGGAGATGCTGGACTCCTTATATAGATTTATGTATTTCTTAACTTCTATGATGGTAATAACATTTATTGGTATATGTAAAAGCATTTAAAATGTGGATGTAAACATTTACATAGTTGAAGAAAATATAATAAAATTATTGGTATAAATATCTGAATGGTGCATTCATATGAAATATATCTGTGAAACAGAATAATGATATGGGTGGACAAGCATTTGTACTTTATATCCCCCATTTCTTGCCTGATTGTACTGACAGATGAATAAACAAATGTGGTAGTGATGCCCCATCTATTTCAGCTTTCATTAATACAAATGACAGGCATCAGATAAAACATTTGCTTTGATTTATCTTGCATTGCTGAAGAGCAATTGAGTTGCAATGTATCAATAGAACTCCTCTAAAAGATTTTGCATTAGTTTGGGTCTAGTAGCTCAACCCATCCTTGCATTGACGTAGAGAGATATTTCTTTGTAAACAGCTCTGGATTGGGAAGTTTATTTTGCAATGTTCTGTTTTCCCAATAAATGATTTTAGTATTGGTTAAGGGAGACTATCATATGGATGGCCGTACTTTATTAGTAGTACCTATTACTACTATAATCAGCTGCCCAATTACAGTAGCTCAGACTTTGAGGGATAAAAGCACAGTTCCCTCCTAAATTAGAATAACATACAGTATTTACAAATATTGCATAGGTTTTGGTATAGCCCATGTTCAGAATATTTATTTGTAAAATATGAGGAAATGAAAAATAATGAATGTATATGTGTAGAGAAGCACATGACATAATCTCAGCAAGATTATCATTTCACATACATTGTTATATAGAATTCTGCAGAACATTTGAGCAAATATTTTATTTCTACAAATGTAAATTTTATCAATATAGATTTCATAATGGAATTTTGCATTTCTTCTTAATTGCTAGAGAAGATTTTTTTCACCATAAAATAAATAAAATAAAATAAAATAAATGCTTTGTTAGAGGTAAATGTTTGTTTCATCAATTAAATCTGTTACTGATATGAGCCCTGCTGACTAATACAGCCTTCTTTGACTGTTTCACCTTATTTTAACAATGGAAAGACTGAGAAGTGCAGAGTCAGTCATCTTTTTTTGTGTACATCAATCTTTATGTGCATATTAAATTCATTGAACTGTAGAATTACAACACCAAGAACAAGTTCATCGGAGAAATCTGGGCTCTGTTACTTTCCTGTGTGTAATTAAAAATAAGCAACAAAGATTGATGGATGGGGAAAGAGGTTTTGATACATAAGCTTAGAAGCCAGACTTCACAGTGAGTATTAAAAGAAAGAAACCCAACAAATTGTTTCATCTTGTGTCAGAATCATTTCTTACTGGATAAAAATTACTTTTCTATTTCCCAACTTCAGCCTATTTTTGATCTTGCCTCCTTTGCTTCTCTTCTGTTGACCACCTAAATATTTCTTAATTGAACCACTCATCCTGCACTCCTCTTATAGCAGTTTAATAGATTAATTCATCTGTGCCAGCTTCAAATTTCAGATTAAAATTCCTTCATCCTGAAGGCAGCATTATCAGGTTGTTGGAGGCTGTTTTCAAACCTTGGTTTTGAATAGCAGCGTCTCTGCATTAATTTAACCACTAAGCTAATAAGTAGGTTTCGTTTTGTTATGCTAAGCTTTATTGCTTTTCTTTTGATCAGAATGGTGTTGTTGAGCAAAGCAGCAGACAAGGCATTCTTTGATGAGGGAATTAGTGCCCTATTCTTCCTCTATTATTCATAGCACAGTAGAATATGTAAGTACCTGAGGGTGTCAAAGGAGAGCAGGCTCTATTGCAAAGTGTTCGCCTTGTTTCTCTCAATAGCTGACTATGAGATGATAAACTGCTTAATACACTGCACTAATTGGATGAGAGCAAAAAGAGATGGGAATTAAGGCAAGGCAAAAAGAGAGAGTGCTACCAGCCTTCATTCACTCTTTCACCACTTTAACAGCACCAAAGGAGGCACAAGCTTTCTATAAGCAGGCTAGAGTTTTTGTGAAGAGATAAAATGAACCTGTTAGTGGATTCAAGTAATACACTAATTATTGCACAGTATAAATACTACTACTGGTTTTATAACATGAAGGTAAACTTCTTTTGAGATGGTTATAGGATTGTTTGGCAGTAGTATAGATCCTAATAAGGGACCAGAGTAATAAACCCCCTGGATTAACAAAATTGCTGCCTGCAGAAGTATGATTCTGGCTTTTACAATGATTTCTGTAGAATGAATAAAAATGACTGAGTGACATTTCTTAATGCATAATGGCTTGATAATGATTCCCTTTCCTTTAAAGTAAAATATGTACTTCAAACTCTACTGTTAATCATGTCCAGGGGCAAATGTTTTTTTCTATAAAAATATTTTTGTACCTATGGTGTTTTTAAATATATATACTCCAAAATGAATATGTGTGTAAGATGGTGTCAGTTAAATTTATGGTTATTTGGAAGAATTTTTCAGTTTGTTCATAAAAACAAACATGCTTAAGAGCCCATATGAATGTATATGGATGCAAATTCTGAGAAGAGTAATATCCACAGAAGGAAAATTTGCCATTCTCACCATATAGGCCTTCCATTAGACTAGAGCCATCTCAGTGAAGCCTTTTCTTAAATTCTCTTTGCAACATCTACCAAAAGTCTTCTTTTATGGGCAAGCCATGGCCTGTTTTAGGTTATTTCAGTGCTGGTGTATTGTGATCCAATTCCTTTGACCTAGTATGTATGTGTATGTTGGGTGGAGGTGGCAATGGGAATATGTAATGCATACATGAAAGGTGCTGTACTGTACAACCATTTCTTATCCATATATGGCATCAATTTACAACTGAAGCAATTCAGGAGAAGTTGGCTTCAGTTGTTTCTGGTGAATTACCCAAAGTGAAATGTTGTTTCCATTTTTTGCTATTGAGCTTATTCAGAAAACACAGCCCTTGGAGGTACAGAAGGCTACAAGGGGAGGGGGAAGGAGAAAAGTGTCTTAGAAAAAGAAAAGAGAGCAGGGAGCTCAGCTTTGTGAAACTTCCTGGGAAGCCTTAGGTGGGGTTTATGGAAGGCCTTATTTTACCTTCCTACCTTGCCAGAGCCCCATTCAAAGCTGAAAAGCCTGGTGCGCTCTCGCAAGGCCCCCAATAGGTGTTCCCCACAGCCACCGAGCCATGAAAGGGAAAGGTCGTGGGTTTTGGTGGTGGCTTTGAGGGCTTTGTCAGGCGTGACAGCCCAGCCCTCTTCTAATCCGGGGAAGGCAGAAATTCCTTTTTGAAGCGCGCGCAAGGACAAGCTCCGTCCACCACGGCCGACTGTAAAGGCCCCCCCCCCCCCGCGCTGCGGAAGAATAGGGGGCCTTTCACTTGGGGGGTTGTTTGTAGCAGCCGAGTGACATGGGATTAGGAGGTTGGTAAACCAGGGTCTCAAGGGCTTTTCAATGGGACGGCGATGTAATCCTTGGAGGCAATTTCACGCGATTTGCTTCAGCTCCATGGCAGGTCAAATGGCTTGGAAAAGGGAGAGATGGGGATGCAGCCTGAGGGAAGGAAGGCGCTCAGATGCGGCTACTGTCCGACTCCCGGAAAGGGACAGGCAGCATCTGCCGCTTTTGCCAGTAGGAGCAGTGGCAAAATAACGCCGTTTTTCTTCCCGCCTCTGGGACCTGTGGAAAGAGAAATCCGATGTGTGGCAAGCCTCACTTTCATTCCTCAGTGCTTGGTCCTGAAAAGTCCCGCCAAATTTCCAGGCAGAAGAGATGGCCATGAAGCCCAGCAGCCTCTGACAGCCCCTCTGTTTCATACCTCACCCAGCCTGTATGTGTGAGGGCTCCGAGCGGGCGCCAAGACACCTCCAGCTCATTCCCCACAGTTGGTACATGGCTGGCCCCAACCTCTAGAGACAGGCAGACATGATCTACAAGCCCATGCTTAGGAATGGAGGCTGCTAAGCAGAAGCCTCTCAGTTCCCTCCCAAAGTCGCCCTTGTGAAGAGAGACATTTTCAGTGAAGGAAAAGAGATGGGGGAGGGCGTGCATACCATCTTTACTCATGTTTAAAGCGGAAGAAAAATGTGCCCATTGATTGAAAAGGATGAAGTAAACGTTCCTTGTTAGAATAGGCAAGATGTTGATTTGGGAATAATTCTTATTATGCTGGGTTGGTTTTACTCCCCAGTAAGTGCATTTGATATGGCCGAGGCTCTGTAGGCCACTCCTATTGATGTTAACTATTTTAAGGGTTCTGCCTAAGGCCACGATCTTACACCCATTTCCCAAAAATCTCAGTGGGACTTTCCTCTGAGCAGACATGAGCAGGATTGGGCCATATCCTTTTACATCCACGCCACAGTTCAGAACTTACTTTCCCTCTTTCGTATCTTCCAGTTATTTGCGACTACAATTTCCAGAACTCCCATCCAAGCCGTTTGGCAGGTGGGCGAGGATTCTACACTCACCAAAGCCAAGTCTGAGAATTTTTTCGGAAAATTTGGCGCAAAGCCTTTTTCTAATCAGCTCGAACATTTGTGAAAACTCCGCCTTTTCTCCACATTCTGTAAAGGATTCAAATCTTTCGCATCTGCTTATACACCCCCCACCCCTCCCTGCTATTAGCATGGCTGTTTTCAATGACACTGAACCTCCAGGTAGCTTTTGGAATTATTGATAAACGTGTGGGTATAGAGAGATATATTTATTTTCTATGGGTAACACTTTCCCACTTAATCGCAAGGAAAAGTTAGAGCAATAACAACATTACACAAACGTACGTTTCCGATGGCCTTTCTCTGGCTTGCTGGTATTCTCTTTCGGGGTTTTGGGAAACTACAATTAATAAGTTAAAGAATTTTCACATAAATATTTGTCTAGAGTCCCTATATTTTCTACAACACAGAAATCTACAGAAATAACAAACTTGTACAAACACTACACTGAGTGCAATTATATAACATTTCAAATATACAAAGCTCTGGGTTTTTTTCTTTTTCGTATTTTTAATAACAATAGTATGTACAGTATCGAGTATCACAGTATAGTAACTTTTAAACAGTCCATATACTAGCGTTATATTTCCCTTTGGTTTACTATAAAACCCTTGATTGATGTGATCGGTGGACAAGAGACCGCACCCACCCCTCCCCAAGTGCGCTACTTGGCTTTGACCCAGCCTTGGCTCTGTCAGCAAGCATCTTTTCTGGGCCGGTGAGAACAGCCTAGGCGAAGAGCGCAACCTGGCCTCCGCTGCCCTTCATTTTCTTAGCAACCTCACCGACCTCCCGGTCTTCTTTTCAGCCTCCCGCAACTCGGGAGGTGCTTTGCTGACCAAGTCGCCGATCTAGCCAGGGAAAAACTCCCGGGCGAAGAGGGTGGGCTCCTGCGGATTGGCCCAAGGGAAGCCGCAGAAGTGGCGCCTCCCCGCCTCCTTTCCCCCCTCCAGAAAGCGTGTGTCCGCTGGCTTCCCTCCCGTTTTGGTCTTGGATTCGTGCCTCGGCCGATTCGCCCACCAATCCCCCCGGGAGCGGCTTAGCACACCTCTTTGCCCGCGCTGTTCCCGGGGAGGATATTGAGCTGCGTGAGCTGCGCCGCGTGCTCCTTGGCTTTCAGGCGCAGCGCCGCAATGCTGGAGGCGCGCCGGTCCGCTGCCGCGGTGGCCGGGTCAGAGAGGCCGCTCGATTGCACGGCGTTGTCCACGGCAGGCGCTGGCTGTCGCAGCAGAGCAGCCGCAGTGGAAGCGCTAGTCAGCGGGGCCATGGTGGAAAAGAGCCTGCAAGCAAAGGAGACGCGGGACAGTCAGTCTTAAGATAGCCGAAAGTCCCGCAGTTGCTTTTATGGCGGCGAGAGGGGGGCTGCCATTTCGGATTCGGCTTTATTCTCTTTGCAGGACAGACGGCTTTTCAGAGCTCCAAAAGTCGGGAAAGCGACAACTTGCCAAGCTCGAACTGGAGGAGCCTGATTAGGAAATCGCGGAAGAGCGAGGAGCGTCCGCTTTCTGGCCTCCTCCCGGACCGGGGACTGAATCCCGCATTCCCGCTATTTAGGACGCCTCTTCTGCCTGCAACTCTGCCCGCTTCTGACGGGACAGCTTTCGTGGGCCCTTCTGAACCCGAAAGTTGTGGGAGGAGGCTCGAGAAAGAGGAAGCTTGAAAAACCTCGATGCCGGCAGGCAGAGTCGCGTTTATAGGTTGGGAGATCGCCCGCGTGTTTGGCGACCGAAGCTCGTTTCAAGAACCTAGCAATCGGTAGAAACTGGCTTGCACTGAGAGCGAGGCCAGGTAACGAGGCAGAGGTCGGCTGCCTCAGCTCTTCTCCCACCTTCCCTCCAACCTACGACTGGGGTGGCTTTCGATAGACCTTAACTGGTCTGCCGAACTTGCGCTCGCCCGTCTGTGACTCCCCTCGCCCACCTTATGAGAAACTTCCCGGCGCCCGGATGCCCAAAGCGGCGCCCGCCTCTCGGCTTCGCTGCCGCGCAGATCCCCCTCCCCAGCGGGGAGTGGCGTTCTAGCGGATTGCCTCACAGCGGAACTCCAATTAAGCTCCGGCAACCCCTCGCAATGACACAATCTGCGGCATGCTTTCCCTGCTCCTTTTTTCGCCCGCGCTTCTCCCGACGCTATTCAGTTGACCCTCTTTGACCGGCACGTCGAGAGACACGAGCTCTCCATTAACCAAGGAGGTGATTACTGACATCAGCGCGGCGAGGAATTGAACTGCGGGCCTGGAAGGCAACGGGAGGGACCGACTAAGACCAAACTGGCTAGGCTCTGGGACGGGCTACCGGGGCTGGCGCCTGGTTTCCGTCTGGAGTGGTTTCTCTGTCCCCAGTTCCCCCGCCGTGCTCAGTGAGAGGCTTTGTACAGTCCAACTCAGAAGGGCCGCCCTGGTTTTGACTACGCTAGACTTCTGTAGCCTTTCCTTTGCAGAATGGAGGCCGGCAGCAACTGCAGGAGCGGGGGGGGAGGGGGAGTAGATCTGCAATACCTATCTTCCTCAACTGGGAACTTCGAGGTTGGGAATATTATCCAGTTTTAGTCCCGCAACTCTGGGGAATCTGATAGATATAATAGATGGAAACCGAAGCTGTTTCAAATCCCTGCACGCCTTCCCCCAAACGTGGCTTGTTAAGAGGAAAGGGAAATCTCGCTCAAGAGGATGAACGTTTTTTTTTCTCCCTGCGTCCACCCTGCCCCTACATTTGCAGGCTGTCCGTTCAAAGCTGTTCAGCGAGCTTTTTGCAACTTATTTTTCAGTGTTGCGGGCGGGCGGGAGCGAGCTGCAACACCAGGCTACCTTAGAGTTTAAATAAAAGCATTTAAAGCGCGGGTACAGCGTGATCAGTGATCAGTAGGGGGCGTAGTAATCCAGTAACGTTTGGGAAATCGAGTCACTCTACTTGTGCAGAGGAAGCAGAAACAGTTTAATTTTCATTGGTAAACATTCCCCGCCCCTTAAAATCTTAATTTAATTTGAATTTCCATTCCTCCTCCAAGAGATAATTTTAAGTGGCGTCGTACCCCAATGAATATATTTTCCTTTTGTTCTCCTGTTAATATTTCCATTGTATTTTCATCTTTCCAGTTTTAATAAACTCGGCAATGCCTCATTGTATCTACAGGCTTTTTATTTCATTGTTTGAATTTATCTAAGGAAATGTGACTACAATATCACCCCTCCCCCGCCTGATTTATAGTTTTTCTATCCAGCTGATTGCCGTCCAAGGAAGGGAACCTGGCCGTGTCTCACGAACACTGAATTTTTAGTTGCATTGGGTTTAATTAAATATGGCCCACCTATGATTTCCCTGTCCCCACTTTACGTCAATGTATATTGCAGTTCTTTCTGTAAGCATTTGGAGTAAAATATACTCTATTATTATAGGGAAATAATTCCCAACCTCCAGATCATTGGGGGAGGGGGATTCCCAACTTCTAACAGGTACGTTTAAACTTCGAAAGGCACTTGCCAAAGCTTTTATAAAGCGCTCTATCCAATTAGAACATAGAAAATTTTTTCAAATCCATAATTTTAAAAACGAACTCCTGAAATGTGCAACCCTCCCCAAAGAAACTAAACTCTTACAGCCTCCCAAATGGAATTTTTTAGCTACGTGAGGTGAATAGATTGGACCACCATTCCTATCGGAGCCAAGCCTACGTTGGATAGAGAAAACTTCTGAATAATCGCAGCCAGGGCTGGACAGCAAATCTGGGAGGTTGACATCCATCGGCCCCCATCCTTAGCTTTCATGGATGTAATCTTGGCCCTGAGCATTCTTGGATTATTATTTTTTTAATGTCGGTGTTCCAAATCCTTTGGGGGAAGAGTTCCACCCATCTTCCCCAACACCAACTTGCCCTGGCTCCGCCCCTTTGACTTCAGAAATAGGTGCTTCTAAATCTACATGCCCCCCCCCCTTTTACCTTTGTGCCCTGGGACAAGTTCAGCACCTCTTCTGTTGCCCTCCGCTGATCAATTGGCACCAGGGACGGGATGGGGAGTTTACCTGCCAAAAGCTGGGCTGATGAAGGCCGGATGCCGAAATACAGCCGCTCCCAAGAAAGTGCTGAGGCCTAGCGGAGTGCTGCTGGGGGGCAAGGCTGCAGAGCCCGGAGGTGGCGGGGGGAGGCTGGGAAAGGCGGCGGCAGCGGCGGCGGCGGCGGCGGCGGCCGCCGTCCAGGCGGAGTCGAGAGCTGGGTGGTGAGGAGGGAAAGGACTAGCATCAAGGTAGGGACTGAGCGGATGAGATGCCGACAACGGGCCAGGGAAAGGCAGGCCGGGTGGGTGGCTCTGAGCGCCGGCCTTTTCCCTCTTCCGCCATTTGGCTCTCCGGTTCTGGAACCAGACCTGGAAGCCAAAAGAAAACAAAGGGCAAGGCGATTAGTAAGCGCGCTCCTTTCCGCTCTTACTCCTCGGCGGCCGGCAAACGATCTTCAAATGCCCGCTCACCCGCCTCCGGGCTCCACTGAGACATTGCGGAAGGCAGCCAACAAGAGATCGGCTCCTAACCTCGCCAGACCCGTCCAGCAGGGGAAGAGGGGATTTAGCCCCAAAGCTTGCCTAGGTAATTACTCTGGAGAGCCATCCAGTAATCTAGCGCCTTTCTACTTTTTCGGCAGCAGTGGAAAGAAATACGCCTCCATCTCCTGGAAACAAGTTATGAAATCTATCTAATAGACTATAGGTTTCTCATCTGTTCTCTAGAAGGAAGCGAAGCAAATGGACCCTCTTATCTATTAAGAGAAGTAAACCCAGATTGCAGGGCTGAATGGATCAAAAGCTCCTTCATTCTGTATGTCCAAAACAAAGGCTTATAGAAAGTCACCTAAATTTAAGGTATTGAGCAGCTTTTTCATGGTTTCCTATGAAATCAGCAGTGCAGACATCTAAATTAAAGATTCTAACAGACAGAGGAATACTTATTCTCAAGTTTTCCTATTCAAAAGTAAAAATTCAATTGGATACAACTACTTTTTGTGGTATCATTAATGCAGCATTTCTTTTCTCTTTTGCTGTTTTGGGGGACTTAGATTGTCCCCCTGTCTTCAATGTATCAAGGAAACTCTTGGACATATATAAATAGAAAATTATTCTGATTATGTTTTGCTGATGTCTATTCTTTATCTGTCCCTTTAAAACAGATTGAGCCATTGGTATAAGCTTTTAAAATCCATTTCTCTTAGTAGAAATATGCACCTTGTTACTGGTTCTCTATTGGAGGAGTTTCTCTGATGTAGTCTTTTTCTATCTGATCTAGATCTGCAATTCCCATCCATCCTCTAGTAGCCTCGCCAATGACTGGGGGTAGTGAATGGGAAGTGTATACTACTGCATAAGATATAGTCGAGTCACCATGAGCGAATAGGCAGCAATATAAATTCAATAAATAAATAAATAAATAAATAAATAAATAAATAAATAAATATGCTACAATATTCAGTAAGCAATATCTAATGTTTCCTGATGTCTTTAAAACTTTACATATAATTTTATCCTTCCCTTTCTCAGTGCCAAAGGTTTTGGCAAATGCTTGAATGCTTTTGGCAAGTTAGGTGGCAGGTTAAACATGTTAAAGACTTTGATACTTGGCAGAATTAATAACAGTAAATAATCTTTTGCAGCTATTCATCTGCAGCATCATTAACAATCTCTGCAGGTCTGCCCTTCCTCTAGTTATTTCCTGAGAAAGAGCAAATCTGTCCATTCCTATGTCTTTTTAACCAAAACTTGACTAAATGAATTTCCATAAAGTAACTAATATAACTTTATATCAGCCATTGGCATCTTTTGTCCTGTTTTAAAGTGTTATAGCTTAAGTAGCATAGTCACATTAACAATTACAACAATGTGAAAGGAACAGGAAATGAAAATTTGCTCTCTAAGAATTTTAGTTTCACTTCCACCAAAGAAAAGAATTTGGGGAAGAGAAAGAAGGAAAACATTACACTGGCAAAAAAAATGTGACTTCCTTGCATAGCTCCTGGTTTGCTCTGATCACCTCCAAGAAGGCTCTCTTATAGCCCTATCACAGCCAGCCCAGGAACTGAGCATTAATGCAATGAAAACTTTGTTATCTCCCAGTGCACCTTTCCTGCTTCCAACTCAATTAGCAACATGCCCCTCCAATTCTGCCTCTTATTGAATTAATAAGTCTGAGTATACCCATAGGTAAACCAAGGGATTCTAATAATTCATATTCTTAATTACATCTTCTCCCATGAATGAGAACAAAAGGGAGGGTGAGAAAGAAAGACATGAGGGGAAGGGGGGTGTCTCAGTTTCTTGCTCACTCTTTTTTAGTTATTTAACTTTCCCACGACTCATTCCCCTGAGCTGAAAATCCTGAGTTGCTGTCACAGCTCTGTTTGACAATAGAGAAATGTGTCAACAGAGAGGAGGGAACTGAGCTCTTCATTAGCTCCTCTAATGCGAGAAGCTGTTGTGTATTAAATGAGCCATATGGAATTTATGATGCTTTTGCTGCACTTGGCTTTCTGTGTAAAGTGATTTGCTCAGCACAGAGCCCAAAGGCCGAGCCATCTGTTGGGGGGTATGGCTGGCCTCCTGCAACTCTGCCTCCTGCCCAACCTACTCGAATCACCTGGTATGCTCAAGCCCAAAAGCAAACCAGGAGCAGTAGCTGGCTCTCGGAGGTTGGGGTGGGGGTTGAGAAGGAAACCCCCTGTCCTCTTCGGAGTCCTTTTTTGCTCTTGTACCAACACACCTAGCTTGCTCTTTTGAGATATTTTTGGAGAGGTTAAAAATTGCCAGAAGTGTTAATTGCAATGGGGAAAGAAAGGAAGCTTTGTTGAGGACCTGCTGAACATTGTCTCCTAAAGAAAAAAAATGGAGAAGCACAGCAGTTCCCTCAATTTTTTAACTTAATTTGGGGTGGACAAAAGAGGATGAATCCAAGAGGATGAAATCAATGGTTAAAGCATTTTGTTTGCCCTACTAGAAGCTCCACTGTCCAACTGATATCTTTCCAACCCTTTCCCCCTCGACTCACCTGCACTCTGGCTTCAGTCAGATCCAGGCGCATCGCCAGCTCTTCCCTGGGAGGGAAAGAAGTACAAGACAGGTGCTCAGGTGAAACTCTGAAAGGGTCCCGGAACAGGTAGAGTGAGCTAAAATCTGCAGAAGGCCATGGACCAATTCCACCTCCTCCTCCTTCCTTGCTCAGATCAAAGCAACCCCATCTGCCCAGCTCCATATCACACTAGGCCCCTGCTTTTTGCCTTAAAGTCTTTTGGTGGTGGTGCGATATCCCACACTTTGAGCTTTCCCTTGACCATCCTTCCTCTCCATTCCCGGGTCAAAGATGGAAATACTTTACCCTAAGCCTCAAGCTTGCTGCCTGGTATCAGATGGCCCAGACAGGCTTTACTTGTTGCTTTTCCCCAAACTCAATTTGCTTTCTTACTATTCCCTTTTTCTCCACAAAGAAGGTGCGAAAGAGGGCAGCAAGTTGCCCAGAAGGAGTCACGTCGGAGCCCACCTCCTC
This sequence comes from Pseudonaja textilis, assembly GCF_049901715.1. Taxonomy (NCBI): domain Eukaryota; kingdom Metazoa; phylum Chordata; class Lepidosauria; order Squamata; family Elapidae; genus Pseudonaja; species Pseudonaja textilis. The sequence goes on along the minus strand of NC_141997.1, from coordinate 5,276,593 downwards.
TCTGGCACCCCCAACCAAGGCCTTTGACAAAGGCTCCCACCTCCAAATACCACTCTGCAGCACAGGGGAGATCCATTGAGCTGCAACACAAGCCCTTCGTTGTGGTGATTATTGCAGCAATTAAAGCAAATCGGAAACCATTAGGATGTTAGGGTACTGCTCACAATCTGTTTACTTCGAATCCGGGAGACTCCCGGGATAATTTCCGGGCTCTCTTTCCGCTCGGAAGAAAAGCGCACTTCCGACCAAAGTGGGAGTCCAGCCGGATTCGAAAAGAAAAAATAGCCACCACCTTCGGGCTGCCAAAAGGGAAGCCCCCGGACCGATCTGCAAGAACGATTTAAAGAACCCGGCACATATCTGCACTGATGTGTGTCCGGGCAGTGGAAAAACCGGCATCACCCCCATGGTCATATATCGGGAGTTTGGCACTGGAATCAGGCTGCTTGGCGTGCTCCGCTGATCCATTTCCAGGGAAAAGACGGAGCGATTTTCTGGGTTCTGCCTAGGCTAGAAAGGTAGCGTGCATATCAATGACGAAACCTGGCATGTAGCCCCACAACCGAATTTGACTGACGGTACAGAATAAGCATCTATAAAAGGCTAGCGAAAAAAATTGCCTTAACAAGGGATCCTCCAGTTTCTTTCCATCATCCAAAGGCAGTCCCTTTTCCCGAGGAAATAAAATGCACTGTGGCAGGTTAACGAATTAAAGGGACATCCCTTCCTCCCTCTTTCTCTCTTCCTCAGAAGAGAAGAAAAGTAGAGGAAGAATCCCAGACAATTGATAAAAAGGAGAAGACCGAGTTAACTGTCGATTTTACAGATGGAGAATTTATTCGCACCCAGGAAAATTGCCTACGAACTTGGTAGAATAAACTCGTTCCGGCAAAGAATCTACCCCTTTTGCAGTTCAACATGAATATCTCCGCCCCCACCCCCGCTGCCGTTTTAGAGAAGGGACTGAGTTGAGTTTTATTAGCAGCGTCTACTTTTGCTTATCTGTTGGCAATAGATTGGGAGCATTTGCGCTCCTGCAAAAATGAAGAAGGCAAGGGCTGAATACTTAATTATTATTAATGATTGATTCAGAAAGGCTAATACGAAGAATTAAGATCACCCAAAGTAAGTCTGAAGCCAAGAAAAGGCGAAGATTTTCCCACTAAATATGCAAATATTCAGGAAGCCATTTTACTTTTGGACGGAGGCTGAGACCGAAAAGTTCTGCCCAGCGCTTCAGGAGAAGATCGGTAATTCTCAGCTTGACCGGAGTTTCCTTTCTAAGCTGAGGCGCATCCAAAGAATAGCAACAACTTTCCAGTCCCCAGCTCCATTTTTTTTCCATCTCCTTATTTTCCGGACCCCGTCCAGAAATTACTACCGTCTGCGAGCAGGCAAGCAAGCCGTTGCAGACTCTGCCAAAATGCCCCGGCCGAACGCTGTCGCCTCGTTCCATATTTTTAGCCTTCGAACGCGGAATACTTTGATCTTTTCCTATCTGTATGTATGTAACTTCCATTGAGAGGGCAACTTTCCAGCTTCAGCGGAAAACTATGAAACTGATACCTGACCGACTAGCCAGAGGATCAGGGCAAAAATAGATTGGTTTGGCAACGATGAGGTCAAAAATTCGGCCACACCTATCCTTGGCAGACTAGCTTAATGGCTGAAGTCCAGCGGAGAGCCGGGCGCGCTAACTCGTAAAGGCCGCTGAATTTGGGGAAAGGTGACTGCCCCAAAGCACGGGAATAGCGGAAGGGAGAAGCAAAGCCGGGCACCAAAATGAGTTTTGTGAAAGACGACCTGAAGAAGACCCGTGAGGCGCATCTCCTCTTTTTACCAAATCTTTTCCCTCTTTCCAGGCCTGCAGTATCCTTTCTTATGCCTTACCTGTTTCCTCCTTCCGTTTCCTTCTGATCTTGTACATGCAAAAACCGAAACCAATATTGTAAAACCTTTCGCCCCAGGGGATCTTATGCCCAGTCTATCCGCCTTTCTTGATCTTGCAGCTCTCTTTCCTCATTCCTAAGAGTTCTGACCTTGAAACCCCTTCCTACCCTAGAGCCGCTTGGAGGCTAGCTTGTCTCAGCAGTTCATTCCCTACCTGGTGAAGACGTCTGGGTAGTGGGTCTTCTGGAAGGCCCTCTCGAGCTCCTCCAGCTGGTAGCTGGTGAAGGTGGTGCGATAACGGCGTTGCTTCCTCTTGAGCAACCCTTCCTCGGAATCACTGCCCGCCGACAGGCACACGCTGTCCTCACCATCCTTGCCGTCGGCCAGCTCGTCGGCAGGGAGCAGCAGCTCCTCCTTGGGCGAGTCGCCGGCACCCTCGCTTCCTATCGCCGCAGGTCCCACGCCAGTCCCACCCGCGGACCCCGAGCTGCGTCGGGCATCTTTGGCCTCGGCTAGCAGTTCGTCGTCCTCGTCCAACTCCTCATCCAGCTCCTCGGTCTCCTCTTCCTCTTCTTCCTCGTCCTCTTCCTCGTCCTCCTCCTCCAGCAATTCCTCCCCTCGGCCTGGCCTACCGTCGGGGCCGCCGCCATCTCCACGGCTGCTCAAGTCGTCGAGGGTACGAGCGGTACGCGCAAAGGGCGCATTCTCCCGGTAGGACTTGCTTCGACTGATGCTGACCTGTGGCGCCTGGCTGATCTTGAGAGTGTCCCACGACGAGGCTGTTGCCTCGGCCCGCGCCAGCAATCGGCCCCCACCAGGCCCATAGAGGCGGCGCAACTTGGGCGGCAGATGCAGCTCGCCCATCTCGAAACCGGGCGGGCTGCCCTTGCCTGGTCCTGCCAGAGACAGAGACATTCGCGGGTCGTCAGTCCAGCTGAGGAGGAAGATAGACTTCTTGGCAACAGTACTTGGACCCCTCCAGCAAAAAGTCCCAGCACCAGTCATCCCAACCCGCCCATCTTCCTCCTCAGCTGTCTAGGTTGGGTCAATAGAGCCAAAAGGAATTCCGTTAGACAGGTTTACAGAATATAGAACCAAGCTTATATTTGAAAGAAGTTGCAGCAAACAGCATTGCCAGAGAACGTTTCCCAACCTCATTTTGGTTTCAAACATTATTACCTCCAACTACCAACTAAAGGGAGTCTCCCTCCTCCACCTGGCATCTGACACCTATGGGGTTCTGTCAAATTAATTTCCACATTTCTTTGGACATAGCAAGACAGACCCGCCCTTGAAGCCAAACCTGAAACTCCAGACCGGAGATAAAGTGGTTTAGAAGAAACCGATTTCTCTTCCTCTCTCCCTTCATGAGGAAAATCAGAAGGGAACGTCCAATTTCCCTCAAGCTTTGGAGACTGAACTGCCCCCCTCCGTCACCCAGATGGTTTTGCCTTTAATCTAGGCCTGGCAGGCAAAGGCGCTGCCAAGTTGGAGAAAATACCAGCACAGAACTCTTGACAACGGTTGACATTTGTCATCACAACGCCACCCGCACAAACCCGTAAAGTGAGAAGAGAGGGAAAGGGAGAGGGAGTGTGATTCGGCCTTCAGCTGCCCGACTGCTCAACTTGGGACTGCCCGAGTTTGGGACCCAGTTACTTAGAAGCGCCCCCCCTCCCTATGCAGTCCTGGGCCAAGAGTGGAGTGGAAGGGATCTGACGATATTCAAGACTGCGGGCAAGACAGTCTTCTTCGAAGCTATGTTCCCTCCCTTTCCCACCCTCATTCCACCCTTCTCACCTTGCCCGGCCTTGTCTGGCTCCGTCCGGTTGGCCAGGGGCGGAAGATTAGGAGGTGCTCCTAGCATCCGCATCTTGCAAGGGCTTCTCCTGCCCAGGATGCTGTCGATGCAATAGGAGGAGAGCAAAGTTGGCGATTTACTTTTGCATTCGGGCCTCTCGGAGCAGCTCTCCTCTTGGTATTGGCTGCTCATGGCTTTGGCTTGCTTGCACTCTCCCGGGCCGTGCGGGGGTTGAAGTCTGGCTGGGGCTGATACCCCTCCCCCCACTAAGCAGCAGCTGAGGCTAGCCCCTCTTCCTGCCCAGGACACGAGGAACCAGGGTAATGACTGAGCTGCAATCGCTTAGCTCTTGATTCCCTCTCCTCCACGTGCTGGAAAGCGCGTTCTGATTGGCTCTTGCCAGAGGCTGTTCTGCCTCTGGCTTCAGGCCGAAGGCAAAATGCGACCTGGATCATGGAGAAGGGGAATGGTACAGGCTGGACCAAGTTGGGTGGCTTTCCTGGACACCCTTCTTGCTGCAACTGGCAAGAAGAATAGAATCACTTTTTCCATAAAAAGGAAAAGACAACCCCCCTCCCCGAATGCTACAAGGAATGGGTAGGATTATCCCATGTACAGTACAGCAAATCCCGACTGAATTGAGTAAACATAGAAACTTGTTTGCTTCGATTATATTTTGCTTACTAGCTTAATTGCAATATTCAAGATATCTTCCCATTATTAATTTTAAGAAATAAATTGTTGAGACTTAAATTTTTGAATGAATCACTGGATTAATCATTACTTTCTGTCGCTGATTTTCTTTACAAAGCAAAACTACCGGTAACAGTAATTTAGAGTGCAAACCCCGCTTACCCATTCAGAAATCGATCATATTTATTTCTTGGGCACTACATTTAGAATTGCATCCTTAACATAAGAATGAACATACAGACCGAAAAGGTTCACATACTAATATTTATCTACACAAATAAAAAACATTTACAATTAAGAGGTTAAACACCCGACAAGTTGAAAACTTGTCTGGTCATCCAAACCAGACCACATTACCGACTTTGTGATGTGTTGGTAATATGTAATTTTAAGTGCTATGGGTAGGAATTATGAAACACAGATCTTCATAACCCTTCCTTCCTCCCTTCCTCCCTCCCTCCCTGCCTGCCTGCCTGCCTGCCTGCCTTCCCTCTTCTTTCCTTTCTCACGAAAGCGAATCTGGATCTACCTAAGATTAAAAACGAACGTCGTTGGCACAAAGCGGCCTCAACTATAGAGCTTATTTATCCCTGAGAGAGAGGGTCTAAGGCTGCCTAAAGATTAAAGTTGGCCAACTGGGAAAAGCCCTTCACTTTTTTCTAGAATAAGAACTATTTCTTGTTGATTTACACGTTTTCGCTGCTGGCGTGAATTCGACCTGCCTCTCTAACCAAAGTTGGATAAGAACCAAAACGAGCCAAGGTCAGAAACAGTTTAGGCACTGCAAGGAACTGATGGGTAATTCCAGCTGGCGTCCTCGATGCGCAAGTTCATTTTTAAAAAAGCAAACTTTAATAGGGTCAATGACATCTTGTTTCAGAAATATTAATAGATTAGGAACTGAAGGTCACTGAATATTTTCCTCGGAGGGTCAGGATCAGTGCCAGAGACTGCAAATTTGCTCTGCAGTTATTTTTGCGGGCAAGTTTTCGTACCTTCTAAAGAGAAAAGCAGGCAGAGAGGCTAAGAGCAAGGAAACTGTGGTTGAAATCCAGGTTTGGGACAAGGGAAAAATTCCAGACCTGGTTTTCTTCTCACTGAACCTCCCTCCCCGAGCGTGTCAAAAAAATTACAAAAATATCTACTTGAATCGCTTACAGTTAGTATTTAAAAATATAAGGATTTCTAATTGGAACCTCTCTTGTGCACTCGCCCTCTTTTACTGTAATAAACATCCTTAGGACTATTTGAAATGCTAATGGGAGAGCAGAGTTCCGGTGCCGTGGCTGCAAAACTGTTTCGCGGCGAAGTAGAGAAGCGAAGGAAGGGAGCCAAGTGCCCGCTTCCCTAAAAGACAATCCCACAGGAGGCTCGTCGTCCCCAAAGGGCTCTCCTCTCGATTCCTCTACCCCAGCTGCTCCAGGCGCAGACCGCAGTGATTCCCAGCCGCTTCTTTCTGCGGGATACTTTCACGCCGCGATTTCGGTGGCGCTCGGTTCCATCTCCCAAGCACCCTGCCTTTCTCTGCCCGGGAAAAGTCGGAAGTCCTTTCCCGTTATAGGCAACATTTGGCCCCTGCCCGTGCGGGGAAGGGTTTCATGGGGACTTTTTAAAAAGCACCGCCTTGGACTGCAAAACCCAAAGCGCAGCAACCCGGCTAAAAAGTTGCAACTTGAACGTCGAAGTCCACTTCAAGAAAACTCTTAAGGACGGGGCGATTCCACCGAGGCGCTTTCCTCTTCCAGAGGAGAGGCAGAGGTGGGAGGAGGGAGACGTTCCCTAACGAAGGGCGGGATCGGGCGGCAAGCGTCAATTCCTCCCGAAGGGCGAACAAGTCGGGAGACCAATCGCTGCCTGCCGAGGGAATTTTATTTGCCGGAGGCAGCCCGTTTGCCAATAGAAGCCCCCCCGCAGGCCGTCCGCGAGGGCCCCGAAGAGGCGGCTTTGCTCTGTGCCTCTTCCTCTCCCTCGATCCCCCTCAAGGGAGCAACCTGAGGAGCCCTGATCTCCGCTCTTGCTAGTCCCGAGCGCCGAGGCCTGAAAGGAGAAGGCGGCCGGCAGAGGACGATTTGGGTTAGTAGAGCGTCCGGCCTGTCCTCAGGCACCCTTTGCTCCGCCGGAAAGGCTCCACTCCGAAGGCCAATTTCCGCCGCCCCGCACTCGCCTTTCTTTTTCCGCCTCCCGGGCGAACCGGGTAATTGGCGGACGCGTTTTGTTTTGCAGTATCCATTTTCCCCTCGTCTTTCCGAACCAGTCTTAACATGGCCTCAGGGCAGGCGCTGACTCTTCGGTCCCCGGCGTCGAATGGCTCGCTATTGTCGGTGTATCCAACCGTCAACGCCACCACACTCGGAGCGCTACCTGGCAGCCTCAGAGCCCACCGCGCCGGAGGAGCAGCCTCTAGGCCCCGCCACCCTCTCTGGCCTCGGCAGCCTCTAGCTCTCCCCCACCCACATTTGTTAAATAAAAAACAGGGTTGCCCTCGAAGGGCCAAAATGCTGAACCTCGAAGTTAGTAGTCTGTTGCCCCTCACCCTGTTCCCAGGGGCTTCTCCCAACTCCCAACATCAGTCTGACCCGCGGGAGCGATCGGGGTAAGGCAAGGAAGGGAAGTGAAAGTGAATCACTCGATAGTTTTCGGGGAAACTCAACGTTGTCAGCCAAAGGGAATGAAACTCTTTTGAGTCGTCCGCATTGACTTCTTTTAGTTATTCGCTTGCTTAAGTCGGCGCAAAGCTGCCGCTTCTTTGCTTGGTATTTCCATCCAGCTGCCCCGGGCTTGCCGAGAGGGGTAAAGAGAAGGCTCTTCTTCTAGATGTGGTAGAAGCTGCAAATTCAGCCCCGTCTGTCTCTTCTCCTTCCAGGAAGCCGAAAAGCGGCTCGTCTAGGGTCTAGCCCCCCCTTTTTCTTTGCCGCGGAAGACTGAGGTTTCAAGCCTACACCCCGCATTCGATAATTCGGACGTCGACATTCCTGAGGATTTTTCAGCAACTTCCTCCGTAGAGGTCCCCCACATACTCATCAAAACAATTAAATAAGCCAAGTCCAAAGGCAGAACTGGTGCAGTCGATCTATCCGCTTCTGGAATCCCCTACAACCAGGTGATCCTTCCCCCTGCATATTTTTAGTTTTCTGGATTCTTCCTGCCTTCCAGCAAACTTGCTTTCCTAACCATCTATTTTTCCCTCCACTAATCCTAATTTAACCCTGAACTGTCTTATTGTAACCTTTTGGAGAAGTGCAGGGAAAACAACAGTGCAGTGGTTCAAATGATACAAATTGATTAGTTTTACTTGGAGGAAATAAGAGTGTTCGTCTTACAACCAGAGTCAAGGAAGGATAACAGACTTGGGACACTGACAGCTGTGGGTGAGGCAGGAGCAAGTTGCTTTGGCAGAGATGAACAGCCTTAGGTGGGGCTTTCCACTTCAACTCCACACCTCTTCTAGTGGTTTGAGAAAGAGTGTCTTTGTCCACTTTCAGTTCAAAGCTCTGCTCTTGCATAGGGTAACAGTCTTATGCAAAATTATTGGAAACAAGGCAAGTGCTGATGGAGAATGTGTCAGGTTCCCTGGCTAGGCCAAACAATGAGTGAGGTCTTGGTGGCTCTCATCCACTGAGCCACGCTAGGAATGGAAATTGCAGAATGATCCGGGCATTATTGGGTTCCACTGATGTTTTTATGGGGGGATGAAATGCAATACAGAGATGAAGTTTTTGTCCAGCAAAGATGAACACCTTCTTGATTTCAAGAAGAGCCTAAAAGTGGTACCCCGCTTTTACTTGTAGCCAGAAATGAAAGAATATCAGAAAATGTGTCTGTTTAATACACTGTAATCTGTTTCAAGAAGCAATTCCTGATGCTTTCATTTATTTTAATGGCTTAAATATTAAAATATTTACATGCCAGTTATACTTTTATTATTGTGTCCATCTTCCAAATATCCTTTTAAACAAGATTCCATACTAAAATTTATGTGTTGGATTTACTAATATAGGAATAATTGAACGATAAGATTTAAAAAAAGGAAGTTGTTGGTATCCCTAATGGCCATTACACATTCATTTCTGTAGAGGCAATCCTGCTCAGATGTGGATATACTGTGTCCAGGTTGACAAGTTTAGATATGAAAAAGAATTCAGTTTCTTAATTTCTACTTGAATATGAGGATTTAAAGAAATCATAGCCTTTATTAAATTTCCTAGAAACAAAAGGCATGTATTTTTGAGCTTTTGTTGAAAAAGTGAGAAGCAAATGATACAGAGGATAAAATCAAAATTAAGGAAAAATGTGAGTGCATTTATTGAAATAAGTGACTCCCATATTTGCTATTTTATCACGTTTATATTAACCATCAGATATGCTTTATTCTTGCACTACTATTCCAGAACAACATGTCTGCATTCATTTTTCAAACACGGTCCTAAGGCAACCAACCTTTCCCACAGATTTTGCTGCCAATGACAATTCTACTTCAGAGAACCTGCTGCCTCACTTTCTCAACCAGTGAAGTTTTGTGGATTGCCTTCTAGTGATTAGGGGAAATATCCCTGTATGACAATTCTAGAACACAAACCCACACTGGATTTCTTTCAATTATTATTATTTATTTCCTTGTAGTTTCCATGTATTTTGGGGGAATTCATGTGCCATCTCTCTGGGGATGAAGGCTTCACATCTTCTTTTCCCATTGTTTCAACACACCTTCCATTTCTTAGTTAACCCTGCTTAGATTAACACATGGAAGATAAACCGTCTTCCTTGTCTGAGACATTTCCACAAAGAACATCTCCCACACCAATCTTCTGCAATATATTTGCTTTTGATGGTTCTCTTCTAGTGCATATCTCACCATGTGGCTTGTAGCTTGGCACAGATGTATTGCTATAAACAACAGACAGGTATTTTCTTTTAAAGAGATCTTTTTCTGTGGATTTTCTTTTCAATTTTCACCTGAGATTCAAAGAGATGCTAATATGTCTTGCTATTTCTGTTCTGTCAATTTGAGCCATGGATAATGGTACTATTTATATAGGAAAGGCACCACTCTTTTGTGGCTAGAAATGGCCAATTTGTTTTGCAGAGGGATTAGAAAGTATTCAAATATCAATAAAAATATTTCCTACAGAAAGCAGTTGAGAAGATCAGGAAGAGAAAAAAATAAAAGATCAACATCAGTTTTTAAAGGAGTAAATTAAGTTTTAAATATGTGCCAGGACACAGACTGGAAAAGAATAGTGAGGGAACTATTTGTAAAAAGATCAATTTGTAAAAAGAAGTATTTGATAAGCCTAGCCATCCCCCTTGCAGAGCTATGTTTTGGAAGACAGATTGATTTCCATCTCTATGGTGAGCTAATTGTATAATGGGCTAAGTAATTGTATAATTTATTTCCTATTCCTGTTTTAAATATTTCAAGGAATTGGGAGGCTGCCTTTGGGGAGAGTGCAAAGAATAAGCATAAAGGTTATAGCTAATGAGCTTGCTTTCCTATTAGTGTAACAAAACACCATATTTATGTATGTGTGTGTGTGCATGTGTGTATGTATGTGTCTGCAGTTTCTGGTATTAAACATGGTTCCAAATGCATGACATGTAAAGAGCACTAGTGGATTTATTGTTTTGCCTTGTTCTCTTATCTTTCTAATTAAAGTGCTGGTATAAACAGAAAAGATACTTCTAAAAATTCATCATAATTAAGATGTCAGTGAGAATGTAAGTTCCTAGCTTGCAAAATTCGCAGACAATTCTCTATCTTGGATGATTTGATTAAGCCATAATGTGATTTCTTTGTTTTTAGCTTAGTATAATGTATGAACCTATCCAACGTGATCTGGATTATTGCATGAACAAGTGACACCACAGTGGTATCTTCAACTAACCATTATTTTAAAAGCTCTGGTTTAATGTGATGTGTAAGCCAACACATAAATGCAGGATTGCAATCTTGACAGTGAAATCCTGTGAAGAGCCTGTTCAATTCCAAAGGGATTTATTCCCAGATCAGTTTATTTTGGACTGAAGCCTATAGTTTTAAATTATGATCCTTCAGTCTTAATGGGAGCATAAAAGTTAATCTCAGTTCTAATCATTTTAACATCTTAATATAAAGCAGAAACAAATTGCACATAAGCACTATTTTCTCTATATTTCATATGGTATACCCTTCTTGTAAGGCTGACTGATTTATAGGCATAACAGAATTGCTAGGTTTTGCATATGGGACAGAAAGCTGAATTAGTTAAATGCAATAAAACCTGACAAATTTGCTGACTGGGAATTTGCTGACTGACGCCTCAATTCTAGGAATAAAACTTCCATTATAGTGCAGTATAACGTTTATACGATGTAAACATTGTGCTAAAGTTGTCTGCAATTATAAAAATCAGTGGAATCCAAAACCCAACCAAACATATCTATATTTTGCTACTTTCCCTGCAAAAGATACTTTCTATAGATATCATTGCTATTCTTTAGGGATACTTACCACATTTTCAAAATGGAGCTCAGTGATACAGCCAACCTGTAGCGTGTACAAGAAAGGCTGAAAGACCATATTCTGAAACCTTGGCGAGATGATGCTTTATTTATAATGACAAAAAGTATTTTATTTTATTATTCTGATATTTTTATATTGTACAATGTCTAGAATCACTGAGAAACGGGCATTCTTCAAAGCCCTGAAGATAAATATTGAGCTTAGAGAGCCAAAATCTGATGTGATATAAAGCAGGTTTCTATGAGCTTTCTTTCCATGTTTCTTTCTAGAACCTTGGGATTTTTCCTGATAAATAATGTGAACTTGTCAAGTGGTGGAAATGTAGTGCTGCCCCCAAAATCCAGTAGTGCACTTCTAAGAAAAGTGGACAGATGTGTTATACAAGCATAATCTATGCATGCAAATTATACGAACACAGCAATAACAATAGCACTTAGCGCTTCACAGTGCTTTACAGCCCTCTCTAAGCAGTTTACAGAGTCAGCATATTGCCCTCAATAATCTGGGTCCCTATTTAACCAACCTTGGAAGGATAGAAGGCTGAGCTGGTGAGAATCGAACTGCTGAACTGCAGGCAGTAAGTAGTCAGCAGAAGTAACCTGCAGTAAAGCATTCTAACCACTGTACCAACATGGCTCATCCTGGAAAACTTCTGTGAGCATCCATGTATTTTTAGGTTATAATATTATATATACTTTTAAGACTTATTTCTTGGAAAAGATGCGTAGAACTTACTCAAATTATCTGCTTTCCACGCAATGAATTTTTACAGTGGTTGTGACCTGTTGCACCCTGCTTGAAATCCTCTTTCTTTAAGCTTTTAAAAAAATAATAGTTCATCTGATAGTTCTTGGTATTCTTCCTTATATCCTGCTAACAATTCCAAGGTTTTTTTTTTTACTATTTCCTTTGTAGCTGTCATATTTCTGTCTCATATACTCATGATAGGGAATTTTGACTATTACAGGTTATAGGAGAAGGATTGTTGTCATCATTCTGTGTATTCAATAAGCTTCATGGAACCTTTGGTAATTTCAAATAGAAGTAGTCCAGAAATCAAGGACAGTTATGCCCAGGATGATGGGATCTGAATAATTCTGTATGCCACAGATGTTACTATATCAACATCAAGTACTGCAATTACAAAAAATATAGTAAACATTTCATGTCTGATAAACACATGTGTGTGTGTGTGTGTGTGTGTGTGTGTGTGTGTGTGTATATATATATATATATATATATATATATATATATATATATATATATTATTCAGACTTCCGTATAGTGTTCATCTATACAGAAGCCTGATGATGGCAGATGAGATTCTGCCGAAACATTGCTACAACTTTAAAAGCATAACTACAATGACATGGGAAAATACCCGAACAAAGCTAAATACCATACATATAAATACCCGCAAAAACTTAAGAAAACATATATATACATATACATATACATATACACATACACACACACACACACACACACACACACACACACACACACACATATATATATATATTCGTAGATTTTCACAGGTACAGGTATGTAGGTCTAGGTGTGTAAGATTAAGAGTATCTCGGCGATGTTTCAGCGAGGTCCCACTCGCCATCCTCAGGCTGGTGCTTTTGGCTTCGTGCCAGTGCACTGTCGCCAAGATATATATATCTTAATGAGTTATATATGGAAGTAAATTTATGTAAGGGGGAATAAAACATGAAATATTAAGGATTGGTTTTGAGATAAAAATTTCTCAAGGGTAATTACAAAATCATTATTTTGTAAGAGTTTACTTGGCTTTTGGCTTCCCCAAGTCATAACCAGGGGTGGGATTCTACCAGTTTGCACCTATTCGCTAGAACCGGTTGTTAACATTCTAAGCAGTTCGGAGAACCGGTTGTTAGAAGAAAATACTGGCCTAATCCTGTAAGGAAGGCAGGAAGGAAGCATTCAGGTGTTGCTTACAGAAACTACCTCTCCATTAACTCTTTATTACATTCTTGGCAGGACTAGACTTCCTGTCTCAGGAACAACTGTGGAGTTTTTTTCTCTTCCTTTGCTGGTACTTTGTTTGTGTGGAGTGACCATTCAAAGTTACAATGGCACTGAATAAAGTGACTTATGCCCATTTTTCACACTTACGATTGTTGCAGCATCCCCACAGTCTTGAGATGCCTGGCAAGGAGATGCATGCCTTGATGTGAGTGATATTGAGTTGGCCACACCCAGCCAGTCACATGACCACCAAGCCGCACCCACCAACTAAGCCATGCCCACAGAACCAGTTGTTAAAAAATTTGAATCCCACCTCTGGTCGTAACCATACGACAGCACTGGTTTTCTGGGATTTCCAATCCTGGGAGCTTAACCAAATAACTCTGTTCTATTGTTCTGAATAATTTTGTTTGAGTTTTGCAAATATGTATGTTTGAGGGTAAAAAGGCTTTCTCATATTGGGTTGGGTTTTGTTTTTATTTTAAAATATTTGTATAGCTGCGTATTTTTTGTGCAAGGCTCAATAATACATAATTTGAGTTCCCAGTTTTGTGCCCAGGATCGCTGCTGGACATAGTAATATGTATTTTTGATGCCTATAAGGGTCCCTGCCTCTTGTGATTTTAGTTTTTTAGATTAGTTTACCATGCCATTGTATCCAGCTAGGTGGCAATACATATTTGGCCTTGTCTGATCTCAAAAAAATACCTAGTGAGAAGTTGAATGGAAGAACTTTAGGAAAATCCAAGGTTGTAAGCATGATTGGAAAGCCGGCAAACTATCCTGGAAGATGTCAAAAGCATACTACTTGTATATCATTTCCCAGAAAACTATATAGACATGTTCATGAAATTTTCAGCAGTCACTTTTGACTGAATGAGGTTTCATTTGCAAGAAAACTCCAACTTTAAGCATAAATTGCATTTCTAACAATATAATCTCATTCCACACAGACCCCAGAGGCATTTTGCTTCTCCACTGACAAATATGACCTGATCTGGTAGGGATCAAGGAGGAAGCTATAAGGGGTTGTAGGGAAAACCCTTTTCTGATAAATGTTCTTTTGAGACTAGCCTTGTTCACCACAACCACTAATTTCTAGTAATGTCTCTAGCATGCTTTCAAAATTCCAGATATGCCTATGACACCAAAGGTGTTGGGGATCCATGCTACACAGAATAACGTTTTATGCTCTTGTAAATGTAAACTAATTATGGTTTTATAAGATGCTAGCAAAAGTATTATTATTAGTATTTTGATTGTTTTATTGTTTTAATGTTTGTAAGCCATCTAGAGTCAAATAAACAAACAACAAACTTAACATTCCTAATTAATATTTTGGGGCTACTATTGTCATCTGTAGTAATGGTGCTGAGAACTTCCCTTTGATATTCCTACTTCATTTAACTCCCCTTCTGTACTGAATGCTTGTTTCTGAACTTGTCCACTTAGCTTTGTTTCCTTTTAAAACACGAATAAGCACCCTAGTTTCTCTTCTTGGTTTGGAGGTTAGCATTAATATGTAAACACTGATATAGCAGCCTTCTATAAATGTGTCTACTGTTTATCCCTCTCTGTGTGTGCTTTCCCTCAAATCTTTACCCAGCTATCATGTTCTGTTAAGTACTCATTTCAATCTTTAGAAAGTTGAAAACACTTTCAGTCCCTTCAGTCAAATATAATATATTCGGAACTAAATGCTTGGGCTTCTCAAGCAAAGACTATTGCTATTCTTTGAAATCTGCAATCAAGAGAAAATTTCCCTCATTTTAAATAGTGACAAATAGTAATACTAAATGAGAGAAATAAAAAGCAATATACATAGTAAATGAGCTTTCATTTACAATTTTCTGCACTTCTACATTTTTGCTGAAGCAAGGTCTTTTTGTGTTTTTATATGATGATTTTCATGCTCATTTTTATAAGCTAAAGAAATAAACCAGACTGCTAGGAAGCAGGATTTGGTGTAGTTAACAAGTGTTGGAATTGAAGAAACATTTAAAATCAAAACTGTGGAATAACCAGATTAAATGCTGTTTTTCAAAATGTTTCCCTTTTAGAAATGTATATATAAAATTTATATGAATACACATTACATTAATTTACAAGCCAAGGTAATATTGTTGATATGGAAGAATGCTGTGACATAATTTTCCCACTATGTTGCAAGTCAATTATTAGGGCTGCTTTTGGGTCTTCCTAACGCTGGCAAGGAGGCTTCTATTCTTTGGTCTAGATAGGATTGCAGAGGGCTTTGTCTGGGGCAGGGAGGATCAGTTTGGATCTAATGGGATCAGGAAAAGAGAGGAAAATCTAGGTATGGTCATATCCAAAAGATGGGGTGGAGCAGGGAAGAGTGCAGTCTCCATTTTGTTTATTAGGTTATTATATTTAAAGATAATATGAGTTACATTGTAACATTGATTGATCAATATTTAACTCACTTAGGTACTAGTGCTCTCCACATGATAAACAAGCGATTCTGTATCTAGTTAGGCTCCCTTAAAAAAAAAAGAATGGAGGTCTGTGATGGAGAATGTAAATTAATTAAGAAAAACAACAAAAAAATGAAATTAATTCTAGAAGTGAATTTCTGTATTTCCATAATGATAATAATAATTTGTGGGGCACTACCTTGATGTGGTTGTGGGGCTTGTGTGCTCTGAAGAAAATGAGTTTCAAATATACTGGACAGGTCTCATTAGAGGAGTCAGACAAAGAGTGTCTCTCGCATAAAAAATATGGTGAGATTTAAATTACAGAAATCCAAATTGGCTCAGTCGTTCCCCCATATTTACAAGGACCACACTAGATGTTGGAGTTCCTGAATATCTGGTGAATGTGGCTACAGGACTCAAGAGTATAATAAGAATAGAGTAGAGTAGAGTAGAGTAGAGTAGAGTAGAGTAGAGTAGAGTAGAGCAGAATACTTTATTGTATTCTATTGTGATTGGACATACAAGGAATTTGTCTCTGGTGCATAAGCTCTCATGTACATACAAATGACAAAGTCATGTAATCATAATAATGATACCAATAAGAGAAGGTGGTAGAAAAAAATGACAAGGATAATACTAATACAGCCATACTACATGGGTAAATATCCATAGACATAAGACAGTACTGTGGTAGTTAAGTGTTCAGCAGAGTTATGGCTCTGACTCTAGGGAAAAAACAGTCTCAATGTCTAGTTGTTTTGGCATGCAATGTTCTATAGCGGCATCCTGAGGGGAGAGTTGAAACAGTTTATGTCCAGGTTGTGAAGGGTCTGTAGATATTTTATCAGCCCTCTTTCTGACCCATGCAGTAGATAATTCCTCAGTGGAAGGCAGGCTAGTTTCAATTGCTTTTTCTGCAGCCCTAACTATCCACTGAAGTCTGTATCTGTCCTGTTTGGTTGCTGTACCAAACCAGACAGTTATAGAAGAACAAATGACAGACTCAATAATTCCTCAATAATAGGTCCTGGGGCAGTCTGAACTTTCTGAGTTGACACAGGAAGAACTTTCTTTGTTGTGCCTTTTTAATGATAGTTCTAATGTTAGATGTCCATTTCAAATCCTGGGAGATTATAGAAGAAACTTGAATTGTCTCTACTGTGTTGTCTAATATAGTAAGAGACGGTAGAATAGGAAAGCTTTTCCTAAAATCCTTTTTATCTCTACAGTTTTCAGTGTGTTCAGTTCCAGATTGTTCTGGCTGCACCACAGGGCCAGTTGTTCAACCTCTCATCTATATGCAGATATCACCATCTTGAATGAGACTAATGACTTGTATCATCTGTAAACTTCAGTACTTTAACAGAGGGATCCTTAGGGATCAATTTGAATGTAGCATGGATTAACTACAAAAAGTCAACCAACACAAAAGTTTTTAAGAGATGAAGCTAAACGGTCTCAAATATAGACATGCATGGACATTCTGAACATTGATAACAATACCTGCCTTTAAGCTGTTTGAAATCCTTAGTAGTGGTTTGTGTTTTTGCAACTCTATGGTCTTTTTAGAGTTGCCATCAGCAAAGTATGTACACTTTGGAATTGCTAAAATAGGTGGCATTCCTTCTGCTTTTGAAGAGATCTGTAAGTGAACTGTCATGAACCACAAGAACAAGATAAAAATCCCAGAGGTGCTTTTCAAAAGGCAACTACCTTGTTTTTTCTCCCTTGAAAATGTGTTGCTTCTTAACCAAGAAGCTTCTTCAGTTTTTCAGTTCAGAACTGAAGAAAGTCTAGTTGCCTTTTGAAAAGAACCTTATGAATGATCTTGGCCTGAATGATTGAGAATCTCCATAGACAGGTTAAAAATCTATAGTGTTCTTGGTTACAGGAAGTATAATCTTCAGGATGAATGATGTGCAGTGCATCTGGTAGCAATTAATGTAACTAGGAAATATTTTAGTTAACAAGATTTATAAGTTTTATTATGCATATATAAACTCATTACAAGTGAGTTTTACAAAGTAAAAATATAAACCTTTACTTTTCTAATCAAAGCTCACTTCTTTTATGTTCAGTTGAGCTTACTTCCAGGTGAATTATACCATAATTTATATTAAAATAAATAGGATTTACTGTATATATAACTAAATAAATCAGTACTTCACCTGATTTCAGTCACTCACTAAGTCCAGGAAGTTATTTGTTTGAAATCTTGTGGTACTCCCTGTCCAATGAATGGTACCTTTGCTGTTTCATCATGTAATAAAGTAATATTTTGTATGTTCTTTCATGCCTTTTATAACTTTCTCCACCTTGAAATGTCCAGTACATTTTACCTGTTTATGGGTAGAACATGATTATATCACCTATTCAGTATGAAATGAGTTCTAATGAACGAAATACTTCCTTGCATATAGGTGAAATGGGGGCTGTTCTCTGAATAATTTGAATTCAGCTTCTTTTTTCTCCTTAAAATGTGGAGTACAATGCATGAAAAAGAATATCTTTGCAGCATGAAATAATATTGCTTCTTTTCTGCAGAAAAACCATGGGAAGGGACAGAAGGGACGAATATCCAATGAATGTTCTTACCTTACTGCAGGGACTCCAGATTTTCGTAAAGGAATGGGTCATGCACAAAGAGTAACCCACCCTTTGCCCAGGCAAGAGGCAGAGCATGAATGCTGAATTGAGCTCTTGTATTGCTTTTGTGCAGTTGTAGTAAAAGTCTCTGATTCTTGAGTACATAATTGCAGCTTAGAATTAAAGGGAAGGAGTGGAGCTGTTCCATTTCAGACCAGCTGAGATTCTATCCCAATATAAATAGGCTTGTGCTTTGAAAGAAAAGGGAATAGAATGAAACAAGATTAGGTTTATATACAAAATTGAGCACAAAAGTAATGCCAGCACTTAGCTGTGTTTTATAGAAGCTGGAAAACTCTGCAGAAGATGGGCATAAATGTGTTTCAGTGTGAAAGCTACACAGCAAATTGTATCTACTGGTCTTTAACAGTTCAAGAATCTGAATCTTTCTTCTGAATCATCTCTCACTCTCTTTGGAATTCAGGTGTCCCTGAGGACACAGATAAATCTCCAAATGGCCTCAATGGCTCTCTAAAAGAATGCAAATGACCAGCTTTATGCAAGGAATATCCTTCCATCCAGCATCCAGTCAGAGCTGAAGAAGATTCTTGGATGAGAAGCAAAACATCTTCTTTTTTAAAACAAACTTTATTAATTATACAACTAAAATTGTCAAACAAATACATACACAACATACAGGAAAAAAAAGGAAAAAGGAAAAAAACGATTAAAAAACTCTAGCAATTCTATTATCGACAGTCTATGGTTCCTTGTTTGTTATCATTATTGGTGATATATTTACAAATACATCTTATTGCGAATATATAATTACTACCTCTTTTACATTTTACGTTATATTCTAATATATTTTCTATTTTTGTTCTATCCATTCATACCAGCATTCCCAGCTTCTATAGTATTCTGATGTTTCCTTTTCCTTAAATGCTAAGGTTAACTTATCCATCTCTGCACAGGCTGTTATTTTCTGAATGACCATTTCCTCTGTTGGAATATCTGCTTGTTTCCAACACTGTGCAAAGGTTATTCTGGCTGCAGTAAGAATATGCAGTATTATATATTTGACTTTTTTAGAAATTTGTCTATTAAATATCCCCAATAAAAAGAATTTTGGTTTTAATTCAATTTGCTCCGCCATTATTTTCTCTAACCATTTTTTTATTCTATGCCAGTATCTTTGGGCTTCAGTGCAGGACCACCACATGTGAAAGAATGTTCCGTGTTTCTTTTTACATTTCCAGCAATTCAGATTCATGTTAGGAGACATTTTCACTATTCTTGAGGGCGAGAGATGCCATCTATAAAACATTTTATAAGCATTTTCTTTATATGTTGCTGATTTTGTAATTTTATTATTCCTTGTCCAGACCTTTTCCCATTCTAATAATGTAATGCTACATCCTATGTTTCTACTCCAAGCTATCATGTTGCCTTTGACTACTTCCTCTTCTAATTCTATCTCTAATAAATAATTATAAAATTTTGTTATATTTTTTTTATCTGGGCCTAATAGGATTTTATCTAATTGTTGTAGCTTAGCATAAATTCCAAAAATTTTCTTGTCCTGGCTATATCTATTTTGAATTTGCAGGTAAGTCCACCGGTCTACTTGTAGCCCTTGTTCTTGGAGATCTTGCCATGATTTTAAAGTTCCTTGCGCATCAAGAAGGTCTTTGGGATTTTTAGATAATGTTTTTTTTTATTCCAATTAGACAATAATTGGAGAATATCTAATTATATGTCTATGGAATTACTTCTGCTTAATTTTTCCAGTGTCCCATAAAAATGTGTACCATCCCCTCTGTAAGTCATGGCCTTCTAGAAATAAGATTCTTTTATTTGACAAATTTACCCACTCTTTCAACCAAAGTAAGGAAGCTGCACTATAGTATATTACCCAATTTGGGAGTGCCATACCTCCCCTGCTCTTCATATCTTGCATTGCCTTTAGGTTTATCCTCAGTTTTTTCCCTTGCCAAATAAATTTGGTGATTATCTTGTTAAGTTCCACAAAGTAATTTTTGTGTATTTTTATTGGTATTGTTTGGAATAAGTAAATAAATTTAGGCAAAATGTTCATTTTTATAGTGGCAATCCTCCCTAATAAGGAGATTTGCAATTTAACCCATATCTCTAAATCTTTTTTAACTTGCTATAATAATTTATTATAATTATTTTCCATTAGCGTTTGAGAAGCAAAACATCTTCAAAGCAAAAGAAAAAAAACAAGAAAGCCCAGTTGAAAAAAGCACCTTTGGGACTCTTTGGAGTTTATTGACAATTCATTGAAGAAATCATATCCACCAATGATCCTAATTATCAGGAAGTTTGTAGCTCAATTTTTATTACAAAATCAGATTGTTTATACTATCTAACAAAATCAATTTAATTTCATTAAATTACATAGATTTCTGTTGGCTCATCAGCCAACATATAACAGCATTTATTGGATATTACTAAAAAAGGAACTGGCTGAAGGGGAATTTAACAAATAGGATAAAGGACAAAAGCTAAGAAAATGTCAGTCAGATGGTCAATGGATGGCTAGAATTCTGAGATGAAACTTGTGCTGTTCAGTTATTTTCATAAGGAAAACTGACATCTTTTTCAAGTACTTTTTTAAAAGTTTTTTTTTTATTTTTAAACATACATCAATATCATTGCATGGACAGTGTAGCATCTGAGTGTCATTCATTTTCGTACAAAAGTAATATTGATACAACAAAAAATTACTGCATTAATCAAACTTAAGTGGTCTAATGTTATACATATCTGTATCAGCACATAGTCTTTCTATTATTATTTGCTACATCCTTCTAACAGTGATAACATTATTTTTGAGCATACCTGATAGCATCCTTTTTCAAAATCTGTTCTTAACCTTTCACTTTAAATGTGTTATATAAAAATATGAATAACAATATTCCCCCTGTTTCTAATTTTTTAAATCTATTCGAATTTCTAGTACAGCCAATCTTATTTTTAAAAAAGAAATCCTTTCTATCCATCATCTCTCACTCTCTTGGAAATTTCACTTCTTCTCTTTTTAACTTGCCTCCCATACTCCTCCCTTATCTATATCTTTCATATTCAACCCAACCATTATTTCCATCTTCACTATTTTTTGTTGCCAGTCCACCCATAAATCTGCCAAATCCTCTGTCTCTTTTCCAAAAATACCTTTTGATTTATTCAATTCCATTTTCCTACCTCCTAATACATATTCTCCCCATTTTATTTCACCAGACTTTATAATCTCCTTCTCCTTTTCTCCTTGTTCTATTTGTTGTATAGTCTGTTCTATCTCATCCTCTAAGCTTCCAGTCATCTCCCTTGTTTCCTGGAGTTTATTGATTCATTGTTCCTTGTTGCACATCTTCAGTCTTTCCAGTTATATCATATAGTAAGTCCTTTATCTCCTTGAAATTCCCCATCATCGTATCATGAATACTTTCGAGTAACCGCATAGTTTCTTTTTGAAGTGCCTCCAGTTCTTCCTGATGAGCCATCTTACTTTGTTTTAAAAAGTCCAGATAATATTAAATGTTCTGTCAATAACTTGTCATCGCTCTATATTCTTTTTGACTTCCCAAAGCTAGCAGATTACTTGATCTTAGTATTGTTCATCAGGAGATCCAATAGTTATAGTTCTTTATATCCCACAGTTAGTCACTAAATTCCATTTATACAATCCTGGGGATTTTCCAAATAACTCTTTAAATCCACTCTTTAATTTACTAGTTAGTTCCAGTGTTCAAAAATCATTCCATTAAATATTCTCCAGGTTTTCAAGGGTGATCCTCTAGTCACAATAAAGTAGATAATACAGCAGACCTCCAGGTGTTATTCTTCTCTTATCAGAATTTTCCAAAGTCATTTTGTTATTCTAGGAGTATGACATAGTATAAATCCATTCACCAGTAGATGGTGCCTTCAGCTTAGAAATCAACATTAAAAATCCACTTTAAATATGTTCTACCAGTTCTTTATTTCAAGTTGATTCAAGCAAAATATCCAATAAACAGTCAAAAGTCCAGCATTTTAAAATGCCTGTTCTAAGTCATGCCAGTAATATTTATACCTCCAGTCTTTCTGTATTTTACACCTTTAGCTTATTTCCTGTTAGGGTGCAGTTTCTGACTACCTCTCTTCAGTCACCACTAATTCCAGAGAGCCTCTGTTTCCGGATTAATTTTCTTTTAGGGTAAATCCTTAGCAAATTTTTAAAATCACCTCACCCAGTTCCAATCACTGTGCACTCACACCACTCCAACACAATCTTGATTTCTTTGGCTGCCCCAGTTTTATGACGACAATTTTGGCTGCCTTGTCTTCGTCCTTGGCAAAGAGGGAAAAAACCCTGTCCAGCAAGAGAGCTGCCACTCTCCATGACCTGTAAGATGCCCCTCCTTGTGAGTAACCCCTACAGGGTGAGTTTAGCCCCTCGGGGGCCCTCCGATGAAGAGGATTTGGCATGTGGATGCAGAGCCCCACTTCCCTGCGCTGATCACGCAGCGATGTCAAACCGGACGTCTCATCTTTTTCATGTACTAAGGGCAAGGGAAAACAATATAAATAGAAAAATGAATTACTATTCAACCTTTTAATATGATTCCCTGACCTTCATTATATATTGTTTCTAAGAATTTAAGTGAAGGTCTTGTACTCATAAATTAGAAAGAAATATATTGAGTGATTTGGCATGGAAGCTGCTGTTTGTTTTCAGCCTTAGCCATTCTACAGAGGATGGCTTGTGAGACAAGAACTACTTTTATTGCTTAAGAAATGAACAACCCAACTCCTTATCTCTCATACAGTAATATAAAACATTTGAGTCAAACAAGCAATTTTCATCATGCTTCTCACAGAGCATTATCTGTTTCTGATACTGCACTCTTTATCTGAAAAAGAAAACCCTTTGAAATTGATATCTCTGAATATTATATATTGTTTATGAAAGTTACTGATATGATAGAAATGGAAAGGTAATGTTAAATGCTCTTATACCCTACCATTGACCTTCTTTTGAAAAACATTCATTTCCTACAACAGATCACATATATCAGTCATTAGATTTCTGTTTCCAGGTCATAAAATTTGAGTCCATTTTCTAATTTTTAGTAAATACTATATTTTGGCAAGGTACAAAAAAACCATCATTATTATTTAAAAAATAAATTTATATTAATATCCTCAACTGTAGGAAGTTAAAACCCACCCCCTCCTAGAAAAAATGAATTATTTTAGGAAATATTTAAAAAGGAGAATATTTCCCCTAAAAGAGAGGCAGAAACTCAGCTCCCCACTTTTGTTAATGGACCATTAAGGCCTGGGCCAGTCTAACAAAGATCTACTTCCTTCAGGCAGATCCATTTAATTGCCCTTCATTGCACCACTCACCAAGTTTCAACCAAACCTAACACACAGACAGCCTACAAAGCTAGCTATGACCTCTGACAGCAACCAATCAGAATACTCTTCCTGTGCCCCAGGAAGTTCAAAGCCCAGAGAGGGCATAAAACCCAGGCACTCTCAGCATCTCTTCCCTTTTTTTCACCCAAGATCTCCAAGGCAGGTGATCCTATTCATCAGTAAACCTTATTTCCAAGCAACCTCCATGATTCCAGTGTCTTTCCTCCCACTTGGAACTGAAACCAGAAGGATATTTCTTCCAACACAGCAAACACAATGTCCTCTAATTTCAGCATTTCTTGTCTAACTCTCTGCTAACACATGTTAAGCATCTCATTTATTCTATTACGTATGGTTTAGTTCTGTCATGCAGGATATCTTTCGTATTGCATTCAACACTAAATTTCAATTCTATATTCAGGCAAATTGTTTCATAATTTAAGCCTGTTCCCTTTATTTTACAACTTCTTGAAATCAACATATGTACAAGACACTTTTAAATCTCAATTGTGGCAAGTGTTACAGGACATTGACGACATAAACTTTCCTGTTGTTTTTGCATTCATTCTTTTCCTTTCTAGGAGGAAATAATAATGATAATCAGGCAGATGCATATAGAATCACTAGCTACAAGCAGATCATTTCCATATTTTAACATTTTCTCAGTTAACCATCTACATTTGCAGCCTTACCACTTTTAACATTCTGAAAGCAGTTGTGGCTACTTTTTCTTCATGTGTTTTCTTGGACATTAACATATGTAGAATGTTTCAGTTGCAGTCTTGGGGAGGAAAGCAGACTGTTCTGAAGATCACATTGGAGAATGAGAGCAGGCAGATCCACCCCTCAGCCTTCCTGAATTGCAGCAGCTCCCAAATTGGCACCTGCCTCCAGGATAGAGCCACGAGGCCTCCACTGTTTAGGAAGGCCAAGTGGTGCAGTGGCTGCTTTCAGAAGGAGATCTACAGTAAAAATTAAGTCAATGATCCATGATGGGGAGGAAGGTATGAGACCTTTGGTCTATGATGACCCAACAGGGCAAAATGAGGGGGGGGGGGGCAAGAAAAGCAGGTAAGCTTCTGCAATGTCCCTGCAATCAATCGTAAGGATAGGCAGATTCCCAAGTGCACAAATTTTGTTCATTATCACTAGCCTGTGGATTCCTAATTTCATATAGTGCTACAGTAACCTAATTTATGCCAGTCTGACATACATTTTAGCCCTGTTATTTTAGTTAAATCTAAATTCTCACTACTGTGGATGTAGCCATCAACTTCATCTCATGGTCAGATAATCTTCATCCATATCTACTACATCATTTACCTTTGTCTTAGTTTCACAAATGCACAATATATTGTGTTTCTTTCATTAATTCATCTTGTTTACTCTTAAATTCTAATTCACAATCTTTCATATTCAAAGACTACAGGTTTTTGCTATTTAACAAATTCAGCCTTACATATGGTTTTTTAATAAGGTAGGAAAGGTTGCTGTCTTAGTTGTATTTGGGGGAAATGATCAGGATGAGACCAAGGAAGGGGACAAGCATATGATGTTTTCACTACCTTCATGCTCACAAGAAACCTAACTCTGGCCCATTTTGAATTTTGTTGACTCTTATCTACCACTAATTTGTTTGAGTGTTAGTACAGGTTCTTGTAGAAAGTGTTAATATACTATAAATCTATATTCATTTGAACTGCCTTGACAATATTCATGCCACTTGCAGAATCAATTTATCATTGCTATCTATGATGGAGGTTTTTTTTAAACCAATATAGAAACAACAGATTCAAAATTTGGCTAAATTTAGACCCAAAATTATATTACATCCTGTATTAACTTCCTGAAGTATTTTCTTTATTAGAAATAGGCTTGGAAAGTGTTAAGTATGCCAGTTAATGTTGCTTACTTCACAAAGTGGCAGTAAAGGTTGCGTAGCAAAGTCTGAAGACTTGGAGGCTAAACACAGAAATATGCCTGTTAGTGTTGCTTGCTCCACAAGGTGGCAGTAGAGGGTTGTGTAGCGAAGTCAGAAGACTTGATGGCTAAACACAGAAATATGCCGGGAAGATGCTATTGCTACGCCCATGTTAGGTTGCAGTTAATCTTGGAACCGTGAATTAAATTGATTAAATTGTCCACAATAGTTGCAAAAAGGGATTATCATTGCAAACACGTATTGGAAAACTCTGGGAGATTTTTCCTTGAGCCCCAGATGTAGCTGTGGGCTGCTTTGCTTAGGTCTTACTTCCTTGTTGAAGAGAAAAAGAGGTGGAGGAAGTCCTTGCCCAACATCCAAGGGGCCTTTTAAAATTTATGTTGCACAGATAAAGAGAAAAAGAAGATCAGATTCCTTTGCTTGGGAGGAGAAAGGAAGTCACTGTAGGTTTTTCAAGCGAAAGGGAACGCTTTCTGCATTTGTATAGAGCTTTGAAACAAAGGGGGCTACCTCGTGGCAAACCGTTTCTATCGTGACAAGGTATTTTAATTACTAGTATCCAGTAACAACTGTTGGATAGAATGGATTGTGAAAATACAGGCTTTTCTCAGAAGGAAGGAGAAAACAAGAAGCCAAACTCTCTTTTATCTGTTGTAAATGCATTTAGATTCTAGCTTTTAGCCCACAAAAGGAGTTGGTAACTGTAGAATTCAAAGACAAATGGAATGCTTGGCCCTTCCCCCTGCTTGCAGATGAGCTCCTCTTTAGATAACAGCAATGTAACATGAGACAGAGCAGGTCTTTCGCTGAAGAGGGAAGGGGGGGATTTACTTCTTCCTGTCTTGATACAAAGAAAAAGGAATCCAGCGTCAGTAAAGGAAGAGGAAAATAAAAGGGTCGATGGAGATAAAATTTGATTGCCTTTGAGAGCCAGAGCATAGGATATTTGAAAAGTCTCTTGCGTAAAAGGGGAAGGGGGGATTCTTGCCCCTCCCTGCAATTCAAACTGAGGCACAGAGCTTAGCATTCCACATTCACTCCTGGCTTCAACATTACTTTGCTTTATCACAAATCCAAATTAACTGTCTTTATACTGATGGGCTTCAGGACTTCAAATTAACCATCTTTTTACTGTTCTGTATTCTGTACAGTGGTAGATTGGTCTTCTGTACAGATCCAGATAGATAAACTCCACTAAACATCCATAACAAAATACTTTTATTGGTTCATCGGGTATCCTCATAACTCACGTTTGTGATGAAGTTCTTCTTTAATGACCAATCCTTTGCATATCTGTCTTGTAGGTAAAAAGATGATTATCTGCTATCCTTTTTCCCTCATATTGTAGCGATAGAAGTAGAACACTTACCACAAGTCCGTGAGTTCAGCCAAGAGTGAGGAAAACTCCTCCAACCCATTGAGGGTCAATTTAGTGACCAATCAGGATTTAAGATGTGGTCACGTGATATGGACTACATTTCCCAGGATACCTTAACTACATTTACCATGATGCATTCCTTTAAGGGGACAGCTCACAATTGCTACCTAACTATCCAATTCCCATACACTGGCTGGACAGCACAGAAAGTTTAAGTTAGGGATAGATTTTCCTGGAAAAAAATGTGTTTATGTGGTTACCAAAAGTTGACATCAGTTTGATGGCACATAACTGGTAAATCCTAAGTGGGACTTACATCCCACATTTTCAATTAAGAGTAAATTCCCATGGTAGTTAATATTATAATATTAACCCAAGAAGCATAACCATAATAAATCACACAAAAAGTTGATTTTTAAATTATTTGTACAATCACTGTGATTTACAGTAATATTTCTCTATAGCAGAAAAACAATTCAAAATAACAATCATGATGTTCATCAATTTTACTATTGATAATAAAACAAACAAAAATATTGTTTCCTGCTTTACATGCCAAGGCCATTGTCAGCCTTCAAGATTTTCTCCCTTTGCTTTGCATCTTTCGGCTGTCATAAGTAACTGGGGGGAGGAGGGGGGGATATGGTTATGGGAAGTGAGCTGGAAGTGTTACAAAACAGAACTGTATAAGCTAGGGGGCGGGGGATTCTTGCTTAGGCTTCTATCCTATGCTATGCACAGCTGCAACTCTTTATCAAAATATGTCAAGGTCAACGGACAGAGGCCTCATCACCACCTGGAGATGCCCACATGATGATATACACAACTTTTAATTGGATGAGCCAATTGAACTATTGGGGGTGGGAACATTGCCATCACTTTGTATATGTGATTTACATGCCCATTTTCTCAGATTCAGAATTCTTTTGTTGCTACCACTTGATTTCCAGTAAAAGATATCTTTTCTCTAATTAATGGAGTCTAAGTATTTCTTTCTTGGATTTTGAATGTAAGAATTAACATTTATGTATGTAGATGAGGCCAGTGGTTCTTTCTGGTGCTTTGCTGTAGCACTGCACCAAAGTTTTTCCAAAGACTGAACCTATGGCCTCTATGAGCTCTATTGAGTTAGGTCCCAGGTCGCAGATATTTCTACAGGGACGCTGGCATTTTGGTGGGAGAAAAGGGGGAGGAATGGAGTGATCTGTATATGAAGTTTCTGTTTTTGTTTCCTGCATTACTGTGCTAATCTCTATATGAAGTTTTTGTTTCCCTTCAATGATGTAGTGTGGGAAGGGTTTGGTTAGCATTGCTGGTTTTAAGAGAGAAGCTTCAGTTCTTGCCTAGACTCTTGTTATCACACACCTTTCAATGAAAGCTCCTTTTGGAACAACTGCAGTTTCAAGAGCCCTGCTTTCTTGGGAAGATTGGAGAAGCAAGACCTTACATTAGGCTTGTTTCCTCAATTTGAACTGCTATTGTACTGAGACAGATTAAGCAATTATTGTGCTCACCACCTTTTCTGACTGACTGACCAGCTTAATACCTGCTTGTTTTAGTGTCTCTCTATTTCCCTGTCTAGCCTGGTATACATATACCTGTTTTCACTACATTGTCATTCCTGACTGGAATCAGTCAGTTCATCAGTTTCATTACATACATTGAAGAAAAATCAGAACTCTTCCTGAGGGCAAACAACAACAACTACAATGTGTGAAGTGTGTGGAGATCATTTCTCTGAGAACTGACACATTTAAAACTGATTTTGGAGGTACAGTGCTTTCATTCTATTGATGTGCAACTTGCCTTGTGAAAGGAGCTACCACTAGAAAACATCTCATATTCTAATTTTCCCCCTGCATCCTTAACTCCATGGCTCTAGGTCACAAAACATATGTTGGAGACATACTGAAGTAGCATTCTTCTGCCTGAATTTCAAGTTCATTGGCTTTTTTCCAGGCTCTCGTGAATTTCATTTGTGTTTCAATATGAGAGCATTATTCTCAGCTTTTTCCCTGCCCTCCCTTCTTCCATAAACGTTAATTGCTGAATATCATAGATACTGTGAGCTACTAACACTGCTTCAACTACCAATATTTCTGTTTTAAAAATTATTTTTTTTCCAAACACAGTAGATGACTTTAAATTTTTGTATGAAGGAGTCCATTAAAACTGGAACTGTCCTGGACTCTGTAAGTGGCTGAAAACTTATAGAACATTAAGTTTCAGGCAGGAACTTGATGTGTGGCCACCAGTATTCTAACTCCTTTCAAGTATTTTTTTGAAGGAGGTTTTTTTTAATTTTAACATATTGATTTCTGTATCAGCCATTATTTGGTTTATTGTTGTTCTCCCTTGTAAGGCTGCGACAGGTCAGGAATGGGAGTTGCTCTTGTCCTAGCTGCTTGGACTGAGCCTGTCTAAAAGGCTTATTAGCCTAGCTCCACCCACTCTGGGTCCTCCCAGCTTTTGACTCAGTCCTCAGCCAGGGCAGACGCAAGTCATTGCTTCTCCTGCCTTTGGAATTTTTCTCCAAAGGCAGCCTTACTTGGTAAACAGAAAAAAAGCCTCAAAAAAGTCTCAAATTCAAATATATGTGGTTCCACTTCTCAGCTGTTTTTCGAAGCTGCACAACAGCTGAAGAAGGCTGCGGGGCCATTTGCAGCCCTCCGTGGTGAAGAGGAGTCCATGGACACTGGGAGGCCATTTTCAGGGATGGGCACCTCTGTCACTCTTTTATGAAGGTGAAGGTGACCAAGCAAGTGTTGCTTTCTTTTCATTGGTGGCTCTCCAGAGCCATTTCCAAGGGCCAGTCCTTCAAGATGGAGGACAGACTCATCCTCATGACTGATGCCTCCTTATCAGGTTGGGGAGCTCACCTGGCTTCTCACATTGCCCAAGGCTTATGATCTGCTGAGGAACAAGTACATAACATAAATTGGTTGGAGCTAAGAGTGGTCCATTTAGCCCTTAGGAAATTTTTGCATCAGGTCTCTGGCATGCATGTTCTTGTCATGACTGACAATGTTGCCACAAAAGCCCATATTAACAGACAGGGGGGCACCAAGTCCAAATCCCTTATGGCAGAAGCAGAGGCTTTGGGCAGATGGGCAGAGTGTCACCTTCTGTCCTTCTGGGCTGAGCATATTTCTGACTTGGATAATGTGCAGGTAGACTGGCTCAGCCGAGCTACCATTGACCACTTGGAATGGAATCTGTATCCTTCGTTCTTTCTACAAATTACTCAGAGATTCAGGCTTCCAAGAGTAGATTTGTTTGCTACTCCTCTCAATACTCAATTACCCAGATTCTTTATGTGGTACAAAAAAGTTTGCTAGAAAGAGCTGAAGTTGTATTAGTGGCTCCTTATTGGCCTCAGCATCCTTGGTTTGCTGATTTAATGGATCTCTCAGTTGCCCATCCTTGGTGGATTCCTGAAGAGAATGTCTCTCTCCTCCAGGGGTCCCTGAGTCATCCAGAGCCCCAGTGGCTACATATGACAGTTTGGCAATTGAGTGGAGTGTGCTAAAATGTGCCCAGCTCTCCAACAAAGTAACCAGGACCATCCAGGCCTCCAGGAGACCCTTGACCATCTGTATCTATGATGCTACATGGCAAGTTTTTTCTAGTTGATGCTCCAAATCAAACATTCAACCTTTACAGGCCTCTGTGGCAAATGTTTTGGAATTTTTACAAGCAGGTCTGGATAGGGGCTTTTCTCCTAAACACCCTTTGCTGTAAGGTGGTGGCTATTTCTTCGGGGTTGACTTGTGGCAAATTGAAGTCATTAGCACAGCATCCTACAGTCTATAGGTTTTTCAGAGGGGCAGGCAACCTTTACCTTCCAGTGGTATACAGGTACCCTACATAGGATCTGTCCAGGGTTTTGCAGTCCCTTATGAAGGCTCCATTTGAGCCTCTTCGACAGGCTAGTCTGCACCTTCTTACCCTGAAAGTAGCCTTCTTGGTGGCAGTCACTTCAGCCAGAAGAGTATCAGAGTTGGTCGTCCTCTCAGTTCACCCTGATCTCTGTATCTTTCACACTCATTGGGTAGTTTTGCGGTTGGACCCAGCATTTATCCCCAAGGTCAATACCCTGTTCCACAGGTCTCAAGCGCTGGTGCTTCTAGATTTTTGTCCCCATCTGGTCCATGGCTTGGAAAAGGTCTGGCACACCTTAGATGTGTGCAGGGCACTGAAGGTATATATAAAAAGGACATCTGAATTCCGTAGGATGGAATCCCTTTTTTGTTCCTTCCAACCTTCCTCGTTGGGAGGAAAAGTGACTCCATCCACAATCAGCAGGTGGATCAAGGCATGTACAGCCTTGCTAGAAGAGTCGGTCCCTCCCGGTACCCAGAGGCATTATGACACATTCCACTTGCAGTGCTGTGATAACTGCAGCCTGGGCAAAGCAGCCACGCGGATATCCCCATCTCCTTTCATCCACCACTACCAGCTGGACACCTTTGCTTCAGCGGATGCGGCATTTGGCAGATGGGTCCCTCCTGAGGACAATCCAGCATTGGTATGTCCCATTCCTGACCTGCCCTACAAGGGAGAATTTACCTGAACACCTGTTCTCCTTGTAGGCTAGACAGGTCAGCCCCACTCTGACAGGACTGGTCCTTGTGGTGGATTAATGGAAGGGGGGAACTGATAATGGTCTCTCTTGATTTTGTCTTTTCTCAGAGGCAGTCCTTTTTGTTGCAATGACATCGCAGAAAGCTGGGAGGAGCTACCCAGAGTGGGCGGAGCTAGGCTAATAAACATTTTAGACAGACTCAGTCTAAGCAGCTAGGACAAGAGCAGCTCCCATTCCTGACCTGTCTAGCCTACAAGGAGAACAGGTGCCCAGTAAGACAACACCCAATTCTTCTTTGTCAGCTAAACAGATCTATAGGCAGGCTTTTTACATTTAGTTTAAACATTTTTATATTCATGAATATATGCTGGGTTTTTTTTTAGTAGAAGCTATGTTCTATTTATATTTTTGAAAAACATTTATTTTGTAATATTGATCAACATTTTTATGATTAGTAATGAGTGAGTTCAAGGTTTAGGATTTTTCTTACAGATGAGATTGTGAGCAGAATTACAGTTTTTTTGTATGGAAGTTATCTAAAATTGTGGCATTCAGAAAAGACTGAGCTGAAGTCTTCACTCCGGTCTGTGTTTCCAGCAGGAACACAAACTGTTCCTATTGGCTGATGTCGTTTGACAGCCGGCTATAAAAGGGAGCTGTCAAATGGCATCAGCTGTTGTCTGCCAGCTGGCTGCCTTGTTAGCACGGCAGCCGTGGCAACCCTTTATCGTTACAATAAAGTAAAGCTGAAGTTCGCTCTGTGTTCACCTCAGGTTATTCTGCCACTCTACAACACTGGCGACGAAGGTGGGATACATATAAGAGGCAACCAGGCAAAGAATCGCTAAGCAAAGTCACTACAAAAAAGAGCCAAAGTCACTACTAAGCTGAATGTCACTTTAAGAGCTTACTGTCACTATTCACGAGCGCGA
This sequence comes from Pseudonaja textilis, assembly GCF_049901715.1. Taxonomy (NCBI): domain Eukaryota; kingdom Metazoa; phylum Chordata; class Lepidosauria; order Squamata; family Elapidae; genus Pseudonaja; species Pseudonaja textilis. The sequence continues at coordinate 5,244,424 of NC_141997.1, read as the reverse complement.
ATTTCAACTTTCCTCGGAAGATCTGGCACTGCTGAGTTGAGATGACTTCGAACCCTGCATTCCCGCCTTTCAGACCAACAGCAGAAACAGGGGAATCCCTACAGAAACCAATTTGACTGTTTCCTAGATGCCATAGACCTCGCTGATATTTCCGACCGTAGGAAAAAGTCCTATTTTTTAAGTTTTTGTGGAGCCACAGTGTTTGACACTGCTACGACATTATTGGCTCCACGTTCAATTAAGACTGTTCCATGGGAAGAATTGCAGGAAATTCTTTCCAACCACTATTCCCCTAAGCCATCCTGAATTGCCAGGCGTCATGCTTTTAGGAGATGGATTCAGGCTGAGGAAGAGACTATTAGTGGGTACCTGGCTGCCCTACAAACAGCTGCCTTGCATTGTGGGTTTAGACTATCTGGAAGACATGTTATTAGACCAACTAGTTTGTGGAGTCAGGGATTTAAGGCTACAAAGGCGTCTATTGGCTAAAGGGGATTTAACCCTTAAATTAGCAATTGAAGAGTCTCAAGCTGCTGAACTATCAGCACTTTCAGCAGCAGAAATTCAGGGAAATCCAATTAGCCTGAGCAACTCAGCTATCCATTATGATGAAGCCTCCACAGAAGAAGGCTATGAAGAGGCTAATGATGTAAATCACCTCAGGCAGCAAAAAACCAGTCAAAGGGAGAACAGGCCAAACCCTAATCTACCTCCACGGCCTCAGCCCATTTGTCTAAGCTGTGGGGGAAACCATCTCAGAGCATCCTGCAAGTTCAGGAATGCCATTTGTCTAAAATGCCAGAGGAAGGGTCATTTAGCCAGGATCTGTCAAACAGGAAAGACTTTTGCCCCAAAGCCTCAGATAACCCAACATTTCCAAAAACAAGTTGAAAACTGTTTTACCTGCTATCAAGCCAAGCTGACTAACAAAGGCTCTAACAAAATCAGTGTTTTTGTTTCTATAGAAGGGAAACCTTGCAGGATGGAGGTTGACACAGGCTCAGCACTGTCCATCATCTCATGGAGCACCTTGAAACAACTACTTCCCAGAATGGCTAAGAAGAAGCTTCACGGCTGCCAGTTAACCCTACGTGACTACCAAGGCAGAACCATCCCAGTCATTGGAAAAGGCAAGTTTTTTGTTCAATTTCAAAATTTTAAGGGTCACTTGCCTTTAGTGGTAGTGGAAGGTGCCCTCCCTAGCCTGTTGGGGTTAGACTGGTTCCCTGCCCTTGGTCTCTATATAAGCGGAATCCATTCTATTTCAATTGCTGAAATGGACACCTTGTTTAACGACTATGCTGATGTGTTCAGCGAGGGGCTGGGCTGTTATTCAGGAACCCCAATATCTTTCAACTTGGACCCTCAGGCAGTACCAATCCATTTAAAGCCTTGAAGGGTACCTTTTGCAATCCACCCCAAATTAGACATGGAGCTTGACAAATTAATTAAACTTGGTGTATTAGAGCCTGTGGACTTCGCAAAATGGGAAACCCCAATAGCGACACCCTTGAAGAAAGATGGTAGCGTAAGAATCTGCACAGATTACAAGACGTCATTGAATAAATATTTACAAATCAGCGCTTATCCAGTCCCTGTTATCCAGCACCTACTACATTCTTTTGAGCCAGGAACCATTTTCATGAAATTAGACATGTCACAGGCCTATCAACAGTTCCCTGTTGATGACACAGCCGCTGAACTACAAACTATTGTAATGCACAGGGGCGCTTTTAAATGTAGGTGCCTCCAATTTGGCATAAGTGTGGCCCCAGGGATTTTCCAATCTTTAATGGAAAGACTTCTTCAAGGATTACCAGGTGTAATTCCGTATTTTGACGACATTTTAATATCTGCCCCTGACAAGTCTCAATTACTGCAAAGAGTCAGAGGAGTCCTCGGTCATTTCAGGAAGCATGGTCTTAAGCTAAAAAAAGAGAAGTGCACTATTGCCACCCCACAGGTAGAAATTTTGGGATACAGAATTGACGCCTCTGGTATTCACCCAATTGAATCCAAAGTAAGGGCTATTCATGAGGCACCCACACCAACTAACAAAACTGAGCTCCAGGCCTTTTTAGGACTTCTTAACTTTTACTTAACTTAACTTCTTAACTTCATTTTTGCCACATAAAGCTTCCATTGCAGAGCCTCTGCACAGACTCTTGGATAAGCAATCCCCCTGGCACTGGGGACCTAAGGAAGCCCATGCTTTCCGTGAAGTCAAATCATTGCTCACATCCGATGCTGTTCTGATCCAATTTAATGACCATTTACCTTTAGTTTTAGTAGCAGATGCTTCTCATTTTGGCATAGGTGCCATTTTAAGTCATAGACTGCCTAATGGTTCTGAGGCACCCATTGCCTTTTTCTCCAGAACTTTTTCCCCAATTGAGCGCAACTACAGCCAAATTGACAAGGAGGCTTTGGCTGCAGTTGCTTCTGTCAAAAAATTCCATGAATTTCTATATGGACACTATTTTGAGTTGGTTACGGATCACAAGCCTCTGTTAGGCCTTCTCTCAGGTGATAGACAAACTCCTCAGATTTAGTCTCCAAGTATGACCAGGTGGACTTTATTTCTGGCTGCCTATTCCTATACACTGGTTCATCAAGCTGGCAAGAGTCTCTGCCACGCTGATGCTCTTAGTCGCTGCTCCCTGCCTGTTCCTGTGGAGGATCCTGCACCAACTAATGCTGTGTTCCTGATCAATGATCTCAAACTTCCCATCACCACCCTTGATATCACTGCCTACTCTGCCAGGGGCAAGGTAATCGCCCAAGTCCTTGACTGGGTGGGAAGGGGGTGGCCTGCAATTCCTTATGCCCCCAAATTCGTGCCTTTCAAAACTCACCAGCAAGAACTGTCTTCTTTGCAAGGCTGTTTACTTTGGGGAACTAGGGTAGTTATCCCTTCCAAGTTGCAAGCCTCAGTTTTAAAGGTCCTGCATGAAGGGCATCCCGGCATTGTCAGAATGAAAGCCCTAGCTCACAGTTATGTATGGTGGCCGGGCATGGATGCTCAGATTACAAGTTGAGTGAATGCTTGTCAGCCATGCCAAGTTACCAGACCTGCTCCACCCACATCCTTTCACGGGCGTACATTCCTGGTGATGGTTGATTCTTTTTCTAAATGGGTAGAGCTGACCTTGATGACCACCACAACTTCAGAAGCCATCACTAAGGGTCTATCAAGGATATTTGCTACCCATGGCCTCCCTGACACTATTGTGTCTGATAACGGCCCCCAGTTTACTTCCTGTGAGTTTGAGGTCTTCCTAGCTAACCTGGGAATCAGGCACGCACTTACAGCTCCTTTCCATCCTTCCAGTAATGGCCTGGCTGAAAGAGCAATCAGATCTGCTAAGGAGGTCCTGGAAAGGCTTGGGCCCATAGATTGGCACTCTAGGCTTGCTAAGTATCTTCTAACCCAGCACACGACTCCCTGTGCCACCATTAATAGGTCCCCGGCTGAACTTCTCATGGGTAGACATCTGAGGACTACTTTAGACAGACTCCATCCATACTATGCCCCAATCATGCCCCTAGGATCAAATAGCTAGGCAAGGGAGTTCGCTGAAAATGACCAGGTCTATGCCCGGAACTATGCGGACACCCTTTGTGGATGCCTGGGCAGATTGTGGCGGTAACCGGTCCTAAGTCTTACAGGGTCCAACTGCAAGACGGGCGCATCTGGCGCCGCCATATCAATCAACTTAGAAGGTGTTGGAGTTTGTCTGCAGATGGCCCTCAAGACGTTCCTGCAACAGAGAAACCGCCGGTGCCTGAAGAAACTTCCCGCGAATCTGACAGAAACGCAAGTCTACCTGAGCAGCCATCTGTCCCTTGCCCAGAGATGCCTGAAGCCAAGATGCCAGCTTCATCGGCACCAGAAGTTGCCCAACAAGCAGAAAAGTTCCTTCCAGCAGCAGCTTCGTCAGAACCTAGAAGATCTGGCCACCTGCGCAAGCGCCCGAGTTATCTGAAGGACTATGCATGCTCCGTTCTGGGGGAAAGGAGTGTGGTGTTTGGAAAAGACTGAGCTGAAGTCTTCACTCCGTTCCTATTGGCTGATGCCGTTTGACAGCTGGCTATAAAAGGGAGCTGTCAAACAGCATCAGCTGTTGTCTGCCAGCTGGCTACCTTGTTAGCGCAGCAGCCGTGGCAACCCTTTATTGTTACAATAAAGTAAAGCTGAAGTTCACTCTGTGTTCGCCTCAGGTTATTCCGCCGCTCTACAACAAAAATTGTCTACAAAAATATTGGAAGTAAAAAGTTACTCATAATGTTTACAATAATTTTTAGACAATTTCTAATCAATTCCTCATAAATGGTATAATTCTGAACCTACTTTTAATACAGGTACTCTAATAGCTTAGGCTTCCTCAATCTGGCATCTCATATATTGAGACTACAAATACCATATTTCCCAGTCAACATGAAGAAAGATTTTTGACCAAAGTGATAGCCAAAGTTCATGCCCTCTCAAAAGTTTATCAAATGTAATTTGTTTTAATTTTGTATGATACAAAAATTATAACTTGATCTAATGGCTAGGATTTTCAGGATGTATGTCTTTTGCTACGAAAGAGTTAAACGAAGCATTTATACTGTGTAAACTTTGCTCTTTTGCATTAAAATGTTTTTATTCATGTTGAAGATTTTTTTTTCACGCATGGCTATTGTTTGTCAGTAACAGCTAGCTTTTGTGAAGTTAATAAATGTGCATAATAAGGACATAAAGGTATGGAGAAGTAATACTGTAATCCTTTTGTTTGGATAATCAGTCTAATGTATGCAAATTAAACCTTATTAGTACTAGGGTTTTGTGTCTGCTTATCAAAATGTGCCATTTTCATGAAAATTGGAAGTCCATTATATAAAGTTATTATTAACAATCATTTAGGAATTATATATGGTATGCAAATTAAAGTTGATTACAACTAATTAAGGGCTTTCTTTGTTATTTGACCTTGTCTGCTTTTTATGTAAATATGTTTCTTTTGGTCTGGCATATTTTTAGACTCAGAAAAGTATATTAAGACAAGTTATATTATGTATTTTAATATATTTTTTGTGGAGTCCTTGGTGCTCTCTAAGCTCTCTAGACATCAAGAACTCCACAGTTCAACCCTGAGTTACATATTTTCTCTTCTATTGGAATTTTTTTCTTCATGTGGTATAAAAAGCCCATTCCCCTTGTCAATGTTTCTTGTTTTTTTAAGAAATTAGTATTGGCAGAGGAGGGTATATTGAATATTTGAGGCTATTATACTGTTGATTCTCATAGGAAGAGGAGAGCCCCCAGTGTCAAGGATTTTCAGCAGTCAAGAAGAAGATCTTAAAGTCACTCTGAAACATCAACAGCCTTCATTCCAGAATACAGTTTTGTTCCACTGATTATTGAATGGCATGAGATTTTGATCTATTGATGTAACTAAACCAGAAACCATTATTCATCTTGTTTACAAGCTGCATTGTAAAATGTTCCAATTTAATGTCTCATTTGCTGATACCAGATTACTATTAAAACATACTGTACAATAGCAGTTTATAAAATAACTTCTAGGAAGGTTCATTAGAAAAATCAAACTGAAATAGGAAAGCATAATTGAAGATCTACTATACAGAGAATAAATAATTGTATAGATTGTACAATGTGTTTTTTATAGGTCAAATAAGAAATGAGTGGATGGGCAATCAGCCAGATAATCTTGGACAAAAGGAATGCAATGCTTAGCAATTTAGGCTTCTTATTAGGAAAAAAATCAGTCTTAATTCTTCCTGCTGCCTGGAAATCTCAGCATCTGAATAAGCAAGAGGATGATTTTCTGACATAATGGAGAGGAAGAACATGCCCTGTCCCTCTTTTTTGCTCCTATGTAGCCTTCAAGAATTTGTTTTAGGCATTGAGTTATTTTGCTTGGGAATTAGCAGTCTCTGAAAAGCAAAACCTTGAAGCAACCCCTTCATTCAGGGGTGAGATTCTACCAGTTCAGACCGGTTTGGGAGAACCAGGTGTTAAATTTGCATTTGTTTTACCGAACTGGTATTTGAACCAACCACTGGCCCCACCCCTCCCTCTCGTGCCCTTCCAGGAGTCTCCACGCAACCCATTTTTGATGCAGAGGCTCTGGGAGGGGGGAAAACAGGCCTTCCAGAAGTCCAGAAATGGGCCTGTTTCTGGCTTCTGGAAGGCCTCCAGAGCCTGGGGAAGGGCATTTTTGCCCTCCCAGAGGTCCAAGGGAAGCGTCCGGACCCTTGGGAAGACAAAAAAATGACTCTACCAGAAGTACCAGAAGTTGCTAAAGGAGCCTGTTTCCTGCTTCCGGAGGGCCTCCAGAGTCCGAGGGAAGCCTCTAAAACCTTGGGAAGGTGAAAAATGGCTCTCCGGGAAGTTCTGGTAGGCCATGCCCACCATGGCCACACCCACCCAGCAACTGGGCAGCGAACTGGTTGCTGGGATTTTTAAATCCCACCCCTGCCTTCATTGGGTTTGGTATATCTCTTCATATGTTTTGATGTAGGAGACTACCAGTTTCTCCTGTATCTGAGCTTCTTAAATCTTTCTGCTATAAACCAATTTCCAAATTCTCCTACATTCTGGTGAATCAAACAAAATTCTTACAGCTCTGCGCTTGTTAAATTTAATAGCATTAGCTATTTCTAGAAGGCATCATGTTGTGACTTCCTGCCTGTTATATTATTTCTTAAAATTAGGAATCAGAAATAAATGATCTTGGAAACATCCAGTCCCGAAAACATAGATGAGTACATAAGAATTCAAATTCTTAAAAATTAAACACCGTAAAATATGTCAGTGAAGATTCTCAGTCATCCACGCCTCCAACCCCCATCATGGTACATGGGGAACAACATTTTGAAATTAAAGATATCCTTGATTCATGCACTCACCATGGATCCACACAATATTTAGTAGCTTGGAAACACTTACCTTCCTCAGAAAATGAGTGGGTAGCCAAACGACATGTAAAAGCACCCACATTACTACGAAAGTTCCACCTAAAATACCCTGATAAACCATCCTGAATTGCAAATGTAATACATGATTTTTGTTTTTTTCCAGGTAGATCTATCTGTTTTTTAAGGAGGGCAGGATGTCAGATCCATGTATCTGTCATTTCTTCAGTGGAAGAAGAAAAGGTGGGGGAGACTGATAAAGAAATCCTTTCTTGATGTAACCTGAATATATTTAATCTTATATCGAATTTATATAACCCACACATGATACAATGGAGGGAGGAAACCCAGATGGCCAGAACCTATCACCTCTGAGAGGCACAGCCAGGAGATGAGAAGACCATAAAAATTCCATAGTGAGATGTGTCCTGGGAACCTCTGGAAAAGTTTGTTCTAAAAAGGGGATGGGGGAAAATTAGGTATGCCCTGGGAAACTGTGAAAAAGATTGTTTCTATAAAAGGGATGGGGGGAATTAACATACTGACTTTGGTTTCACTAAATACACATCGAGATAAGGGGAGGGGTTCTAAACTCTCTTATCTATCCCTGTATGCCTGAGAGACCTTAGACGCTGCTTTGAACTCCTACGTGAATTGTCTCATCTCAATAAAGGATTCCTTTAGATACATTTAGTTTTCAGAAGTTCATTCTTGTTAATTGAATGGGAAAAAGTTCTGTAGCCTGACATGTGCTTTGGTTGAATGATTTGAGTTTTTAATTTAATTTAATTTAATTTAATTTTCTATATACATATTCACTTGACTACTGAAACAGTGAGTGCGGTATTTAGATTTTGGATACAATTGTAGGCACACTTCCTATTGTATAGTGCTGCTGTATAGATTTATTAAAGGATTCAAAATGTTTGATTTAAACAGATAGTGTTAAAAAAATCACAATGCCTTGAGAGCCAAGGAGTAGAATTTATGCAGAGAGGGTGACAAACATCTACCTTCTTCTAGAACAGTTGACTGGTTCAAAATTGTGTAAGGATTTTGAAACCTATCAAACAGATTAAAAACAAACGAATGAATTAACCCTAGCTCCTCAACTCCTTTTTCATTGAATAATAATTTAATGTGCAATTAAAACTAATTATCTAACAAGGAATGTAAACATACATGATTATGGTATCCTTTCTGTAGGAGACCCACATATTACTTTCTATAATTTTTGGTGTTGGAAGAAAAATCCGGTCCAGTTCCATAAACTGTGGGTAAGATGCCGGAAATAAAATGAAGACTGGCTACAAAGAAAGAAATTCTCTGTTTATTTGGATTACAGAAACTTCAGTGACAGCAGCATGTTTCTGGGGTGGCTGACCAATTGGCTGGGTGAGTGGATGGAGTTTTATAGGGTTCTAGGGTTTTGTGACTGAGATGCTCCAGGGGGTTGTAGTGAGCCTTGTGTCTTTTGCTATTCTAATAGTGGTGGGTAAATCCTATTATTCCTAAAAGTCCTGTCCTGTCCTTAGAATTTGGTTGGGGGAATGTAGATTTTAGGAGTCTTTGTTTTTCTACTTTTTAATCCCATTAGTTCCAGCCTTCTGTGGGAGCTTGTTGCTGAAGGCATTTTCTTTATGAATAGATTGGCCCAGTCTTTCTGAATGATACAAAATTCCTAAAGGCCAGCCTCTTCAAGCTTCTTCTTTAGTCTATTTTCCTATGGCAGGAAGACTGAGGCTGTTTTCTATCTTTAAGAGCATGTTTTTCCTCTTCTTTAGAGGAAATATTCTATCCTGCCTCCTTTTAATATATAGAGTAAAGAATATTTTAATCTGGGCCTTCCTACACTGGTTTTGTCAAAGAAGTAGAAAGTTTGATGGTTTTAGTCTCTCAACTCCTGGCTTGCTTCTTGTGACCTTGTTCATTGAAGTTACGGTACTAAGGCATTTGAATACTAAGGCATTCAAATGAATTTACACAGCTGTGGAATTAAAAGTGCATGCCTTAGAAGAAAAATAAAATTTTAAACATTGCTATTCTTTGTAGATTTCAATAAGCAAAATCAGGAGGATGGGTAAATCCAGCTGTTTAAAAGCTTAAAAGATGTAAGTAATTTGAAGAACAACCAAGAGATAAGTAGATGTATGAACACATTGTATCTCTTATTAGTGATGAAAAGGGTTGTGGATAACATGGGAAGACATGAAAGAAGGCTATACAGATATGTGAACAGCCTTCCACAATCTTTATGTAGGAGTCTTTTAGTGCTTTGAATGAAAATTGAGATATTTGGGGATGCAAAGCAGGAACTTCTCACTGAAAATCCTTTATTTTCTTTTTACAAGATTTCATTTTGGAACCCTAACTAAAATAAGCAAATAAAAAACTAATCTTCCTATTAGTCTGTTAATTTTGTGCTTGCAGTCCTATGATAAATTGTGAACATTGTATGTTTTCTATAATATGTCACTAATTTTATTGACATCTTTATTTATTTAATTTTGAGACTGGGGCTGCTACTCGCAACTTTGCTGGCTGAATGAATTCCCAGGCTATGTTTTTATCGATTTATTCCCTTAGCTCTCTTATCTCTTGGGAGGACATGGAGTACATCTTAGATCTCATAGCTTTGGCCCTGGTATGATTTTGATAGTGCAGTTAGTCAAGTGCTGGTGGGGCAGTATGTTGCATTCCTCCTCACTGAACACTCTGGCTAAGTCCTGGTACTCCTTGGAGATGGGGGAATCCCCCGGTAGGTGGGTGGTGGCTGCCCTCACTGGCTCAGGTTTTTCCTCCTTCTCTTCCCACCAGACTTGATCATGGGGGGTGGGGTAAGGACCTCTTGCTAGCCTCATCTTCTGACTTTCTTCTTCCCACCATATTGTGGGTCCCCAGCCCTAAGATTACTGACTGTCATTTTGGGGACACTAATGAATCTGATTATCTCTCAGTGCTGGGCCATCTCTAACCTGACTGGCTCAGTTAATTGGATGGCTGGTGCCCCTCCCAGTAGGGAGCCATCCACCTGCTTGAACTTAATGGATTTAGATAATTCTTTTACCCAGATTCCCAACTGGGGTGACGGCTGGTAAGCTAATCAGGCAGTGTGTTCACCTCGAGTGTATCGGGGCTCCAAGCATACCCTGGGCCCCTGAATTGAGAGCTGTGATGGTGATGGAGATGGAGAAAGGACAGATGGCTCCACTTACCATCAGGTAACTTTCCCCATCATCTTCGCTGTCATAGGGGACAGCGTGGACTCCTCATTGGCCAGGGTTCCCTCCTCCTGGCTGTGGGAGGGGACCTTCATGGCCTGACATGTGGCTTCAGGCTTCTCAGGCACCTTTTGGGATGGTTCCTGAGCGGGGCTTCCTTTGGCCTGGGGATGGGTGCTGTGCAGTCAGCAACCACTGGCCACACCTGAAGCACTGGAATGGTGCTTGGGTGCTTCTTCCAGGAGATCCTGTCATGGCAGGGGGGGCTCAGCCACTTTTCATGCTAGCTTCACTCTTGGGCTTGCACTCTCTTAGCTCTGCATCCAACTCAGTGGTTTCATGATACGAGCTGTGCAGTCAGTTAGGCAGGCCCCAGAAGATGCCAGCTTGGCATAGCTCCTAGTCTGAAGTAGTGGACCAGAAGTTGTTCTGGCCAGTGCCTCAGTTTCCCCGTGATCCAGTGAAATCTACAAATGTACGCTTCCACAGGTTGGCCCCTTTGTCTCAGTTTGTAGCTCAGGCTCAGCTCGTTGGGCATGTGTGACATCCTCAAAATGGCCTTAAAGTTCATGCCCATATTCCCCAACTCCCAGGTATTTTCTTTATGGAGGTTGGCCACCCACTCGGCAGCCTCCCCTTCCAAACCTTCTGCCACTGCATTAACCACCACCCTCTACTTGGGATAGGTGTGGGCATACTGATCCAGCTAAGTGAGCACCTGGCTCAGGAACAGTGCCAGCTGGTTTGGGTCCCCATCAAAGGTGGCCTGAAATGAGGGGGGATTTATCATTTGCTGTGGCAGCTTCCAGTGGACAGGTTGCCATTCAGGAGCACCCCAGGGCAGGCGGGCTTGACTTGGCTTGGGGACTCCATGGGGGGTGGGGCAGCAGCAGCTGCACCATTGGGTTGGCTGGCTGCTGCCAGTGCCATTAAGCTGAGATAGGCACTGGTCTCCCCCCTTCTGGGCCTCTTGCTGCCGGCTGGGATCTCTGATCTATCTCTCTGCCTTTCATTTTTGCTCCCCTCTCCATCCAAGGCTTCTGGGATGGACTCGGGGCAGCTTCTGAATGAAACTTTGGACTGGCAAGTCAGAATTAGCCAGCAGGGGTTTGGCTTCTCCAGTCTGCATATGACACTGCCAGGTGGCCTGGCTTCCCATCCCTGCCATGACTGGGTGTCATGGAAGTTTGTCCCATTGAGCCTCTCTGAGCTGCTCCAGCTCCTGGCTGACTGAGATGGTTGACTAGCTCCAATCCTCCCCTTCATCCTCTTAGGTTGCCCTCCTCTTTCTCTATTTAGTCAAGTACAACCCAGAGACTTCCAGTGATCCCACAGGAGCTTCAGTCTCAGGGGTCATTGCCACCTGTGACCATCCCTTGGAATTGGCCAGCCACAGGCTCTCTGTCACCATTGGATCTCCCCTGGCTGCTCTCTTCCCTAGCCGGCTAAACCCCCTTTTCCAAAGGCAGCTGAGCGGCGGTCAGCAATGGCCGCCACATAGAAGAGCTCAGCCGGAAAAAGAAAGTGCAGGAGGAGCTGTGAAGAAATGAAAGTGATCTTTGCTGACCAGGACAAAGCAACAGTGAAAGTATCCTGGAACTTAAAACTTACTAAAGATACATTGTTCCCAGATTGTGCTAAGTGGCGAATGGAAATTAAAGGGAAAACTTTTTTTCTTTTCACTCTCCTTCCAAACGTAACAGCGATAGAACTTTATGAGAAATCGGAAAACCCGCATTAGAGGTATGCTAAATGCTAAATGCTATGCTAATGCTAAAGGGATATGGATTTCTGAATATTTAAAGAAAAATCTTTTTTGCCGTAAGTGGGAAGGGAGAGGAAAAAAATTGGAGTAGAATTTGAAAACGAGGAGGCTGCCTAGAACTTTAAAGAGCTATTTGAACATTAATAAGACTACAAAAAGATATATTTTAATTGGAACTTTGTGATTAAACAACAACCCCAGAAAAAGAAATGGAAGAAAGAAAAAAGTGCTAAAAGAAATAGTTTATTTGGATTGTTTGGTGACTTTGGAACTTTTGGGAATTATTTTTGATCAAAAGCACTCGGGTATTGTTTTGGGAAATTTTTTTTCTCTTTATAATGGCATTATCTGTGGATGAATTAAAAATTGAATATCAAAAATATAAAAAAGAAGAACAAGAATGGAAAGATACTTTGGGCACTCTTTTTCAATTTCTAGAAATGGCGGTATGTACTTATGTAAAATTGACTGCGCAGCAGGACGATTGGGATTAAGAAGAAGCCATCTTTGACGAACAGGCGATTCTATTTGGGGAGGAGGAGAAAGAGGAAAAGAAAAAGGGGGCTTTAAGGCTTGAAAAAACAACCAAAAAAGACAAAAATGAGTTGAAAGATGGATACAAGGTTAGAAAACAACAGAAAGGGGGAAAGCAGAAGAAGAAAAGGGAGGTGGAGAGACAAAGGGGTAAAAAGGGTAAGGAGAAGAATAAGCAAGGGAGAAAGGAAGGGATGAGAAGCCTTAATGATGGGAAGCAAGATTTAAAGAAACAAAATTCATTTAGAGACAATGGGTAAATTTAATTGAAAAAGGGATTCTGTAAGGTACATAAGACTGTGTTTTTATATGTGTTTTTAGAATAAAATGCTTAAGATATAAATGAGTATCAATATGTATGATTAATTTCTTAATGGTATTGATAGTGGTACTAGCCACATTATATACCTATAAATTTGTTCCTTTGTTGTTGTTGTTGTTGTTTTTATATAATACATTGTGTAATTTTAAAATGTACTAAACAGAACCCCAATACAAGTTATGTGTTATATTAAGTATTATTAAGCTAGGGGAAAGAGTTAAAGGCGTCATACTCCAATCAGTGTACAGGAGAAGTTTTGTTTAAAGAGAAAAGATGAATGGATAGCTGGAAATAGAACAGACAAAGAATGTATTATTATACATATAGACAAGTATTATGATTTGAATTGAGATGAGATAAATAGAATAAAACTAAGAAAGTTAAAAGAGGGAAGAAGCTATATAGAAAATTGAAAATGGTAATAAGATATGGAATGGTATATAAAATGAATATGATTTTTGAAGTTGTGTCTGTATGAAGAGTTTTAACCCAGGATCAAGCAACTTTCAGAAAAGATGTTTTATGTTTTGTTTGTTTATGTATTGTCCTTGAAAAGCAAAAAAAAATTACTTTCTTTAAGTAAGAAATATAATTTGAATAATAGAATGAAAAGGAGAAACAAAGAGAAGTTGGGATAAGATATGAAGTTGAACAAATAATGTAAATATATATATTAAATTGTGTTTGTATGTGATAATTTGGATTTATTTTGTTTTTAAATAAGATGTTCTATTGGTCTCTCTAGAAAAGATCTCTTATGTTATTATACTCTATGCTTTGTTTGTTTGTGTATTGTTTTGTAAAAACTAATAAAATTTGTTTAAAAAAAACAAATAAAATGAATTATCAAAACTTTTCTAATTCTGTTATCCCTACCAATGTTAAGGTGATTGCAGGATGCAGATTTCACAACAGGATCCTCAAAAGGCTGTGGAATGATCAATTTTGTATGTATTCTGCCTGTTACTGAAAATTGAAATAGTTTTCAGAAGCAAACTGGAAAATACAGTTTCATAGATGGTGTCCAGCTGGTGTTATGTAGTGCTTATTGGAGCCTGTGGGTCACTGAGACCTCTCTTAGTATGGTCCAAGTTCCCCTCTTAACTCTAATTTTAAATTTTAATAAGCTATTTTATAAGCTAATTAAAAAAGGAAGTTAATGCCCTGTAAAATAAACAATGGGATAATCTTACTTTCCCAGAATAACCTTGGATTCTCTAGAAGTTCTCAATATGTTCTTAGAAAATAATGAGGTCTAGAAAGCAGTGTAGAGCATGAGTTTTTAAATCTTTCCAATCTCTTTAACTATGATGTTTTTTTTCCAATCTCTTTAACTGTGATGTATTTGCTTCTGTGTGATGAAGTAATGCATTGCAACTCTTGTGTTTTTACTTCCCACTCTCGTTGTGTTTCTGTATGTATGTATATGACCACTGGGAACTACAGACTGGCTATATAGACTCTAATCGGGTCATGGGAGAGAAGGAAGCTTAGAATGAAGCAGTTGCTAATATTCAGAGCCACTGCCCAATTCCCTTTCTCAGAGAGATGCTGTTATGTCCACGCATGTGTGACTAGAGTTCTCCTCCTGTTGCGCTAAGTGTGGGAACATATTTCAAAGCTGTTGGTTAGTGGCTGACAGCTGGCAGAGCCCAGAATGGTTACATTGTAGTGGGTACTCACCTGAGAAATAACATTGAAACATACTCTGGATCCTCATCTTCATTTCCAACCACCCATCTAACATTGGCGATGAAGGTGGGATCAGTTGGAAATGGAGCCACCACATGGAATTGCCGATCAAGGGCTGCAGAGACTCGAGTCACATTGGCAGACAGCGACTGCACCAAGTGAAGGAAGATGGCAATCCCACCACAGTTTGCGCCATTTGATCCTGAAACACAGACATGGGACTCCTACTTAATCCAATTCGATTGCGTGCTGGAAGCCAACGATTACACAAACACTACCGACAACCTAAAAAGGGCATTATTTCTGAGTTTCTGCAGTAAAGAAGTATTTGACACAGCAAGGGCCGTCATCGCACCTCAACCACTACAGATAGTCCCCTGGGACATCTTACTAAGCAAGCTGCAGGAGCACTACATGCCTTGAACCTCCTGCATCACCTGAAGGCATGCTTTCTATCATTGAAACCAAGCTGAGGGCAAATCCATCAGCCGTTATGTGGCAGCCCTCCAGAAGGCAGCCATCTATTGTGAATTCAGCAACCTGGATGAAGCCCTCACGGACAGGTTGGTCTGTGGGGTGTGGGACATTAAACTACAGAGATGATTACTCGCCAGACCAATGTTATCACTACAAACAGCTTTGGAAGATGCCCAAGCAGTCGAATTGTCCAGCAGATCGATGGATGAGATCCAGAAATCAAACAGCCCACAGATGGCCAGAAGGGGGGGCAACCATCCATCGCAAAGAGACGGAAGTACAGGAAGACACCGAAGAGGATGACGACAACAATTATAATGTCCATAAGTTAAAAGTAGCCAGAAAAGGTCGGTCGTGACATGGCCGCCACTCAGAAGCCATTTTCATGCCTGGGTTGTGGCAGGGATCCCCCATGAGCCACGTGTCAGCATAAGAACACCATTTGCAGGAGGTGTGGGAAGAAGGGACATTTAGCACAAGTCTGCCGCGCATTGTTCTCTGTCCCTGAAACAGGGCCAACACAAACTCACCAAGCTGGGGAAAGTTGCGGACTGCCAAGACAAAGAGCCCAGGAAGATAATTGCTTCACCATCTACACTGACGCATACCACATGGAAAAAGTGAGCAACCAGGCCAGGATGCTAGGATGCCAAAAATCCACATCACTGTCTGCATTGAAAGGTCATTCTGTCAGATGCAAGTCGACATGGGGTTGGCAATGATGATCGTGTCCTGAAAAACCTTCCAAGAATTAGTACTGCAAAAGCAGAGGACCAGCCTCACGAACAGCCACATCCACCTCAGAGACTATCAGGGAAATAACATCCTAATTATAGGAAGTGGCACGTTCCATATGGAATATAATTTTTTTTTCTGGACAGCTCCAGCTGGTTGTCATAGAAGGCTCGTTGCCTAGGCTCCTGGGACTGGACTGGTTTGTGTCCCTGGGGCTAGGAGTCACCAGAGTGAATAAAATTCTCAATCAAATGGCCAAGGATGTGGGCAAAGAATTTGTAGAAGTCTTTGATGGAAAATTGGGAGAATATAAGAATGAAATCAAGGTCTGCACTGAAGCCCAAAGTCGACGAACAGCTGGACAAACTTATCCAACAAGGATTATTGGAATCGGTCGATGACGCAAAATGGGAGACCCTTATAGTTACTCCAGTGAAACCAGATGGGTTGGTCCATATACATGTGGACTATAAATGCATCCTAAATAAGGTCGCTCAGTAGAATGCATATCTGGTATTGGTAGTGCAACACTTGCTGCATTCCTTAGGGGAAGGCAAGATCTTTGCAAAGTTGGATCTCGCTAAAGCCTACCAACAACTCCCAGTGGATGAAGCCACAGCTTAAGCCCAAAAGATCATAATGCACAGGGGAGCATTCCATTGTCGCCACCTGCAGTTTGGGCTAAGCATGGCCCCAGGCCTATTCCAAAGCCTGATGGAACGGTTGCTACATGGCATTCCTGGGGTTGTGTCATACTTCAGCAAACCTGAACTGCTCGACTGACTATGAATAGTGTTACAAAGTTTCCAGAAAGTGGGTCTCAAGGTAAAGAAAGAGAAATGCAAGGTTGCTGTCAACCAAGTTGAGTTTCTGGGATACCTAATCGATGCAAATGATTTGCACCCCACCAAATAAAAAATAAAGGCAATACAAGCTGCGCCAACACCTAAGAACAAGACAGAACTCCAAGCCTTCCTAGGACTCCTCAACTTCTACAGTGCATTTCTGAGGCATAAGTCGTCTGTCACAGAACCACTCCACAGACTTTTGGACAAAAAGGCACCCTGGAACTGGGGGTGAAAAGAAGCGGCTGCATTTGTGAGAGTAAAAAACTTAATTTCCATACAGTGAAAACCTGCCACTAGTCCTGGTGTGTGATGCATCACCATTTGGGGTTCAGTCCATGGGAAATCATTCCTAGTCATGGTAGATGCCTATTCAAAATGGCTGGAAGTCAACCATGATGGACGCAGTCATTGGGGTGCTAGGTAAAATGTTTACAACCCATGGCCTGCTGGATGTGCTGGTATCTGATAATGAATCACAATTCACAGCAATCACATTCGAGGGATTCCTGGCAAACTATGGAATATGCCATAACTTTGTGCACCATTTAACCCACAAGTAATGGACAAGCGGAACGGATGGCGTGCATCTCAAAGGAGGCACTGGCCCAAATGGGCCCAGGGAACCACCAAGAGAAACTCACAAAATACCTGCTAACCCAGCATATCACCCCAAGGGAGACCACTGGCAGAAGCCCAGTTGAATTACTCATGGTCCACCGATTGAGAATGAACCTAGACAGATTATACCCTGAATATTCAACAGAAGCCCCAGTGTGTGTGGTGGGGGGAGACCAAGCCAGAATCTTCAAACAAGGTGACCGAATATACACCCAGAACTACATGGGCCACCCCATCTGGCTGCCAGCCCGAGTTGTGGAAGCCATGGGGCCATGTTTATACAGTGTGGAACTCTGGGATGGCTAGTCAGGATGCAGGCACATCGACCAGCTCTGGAGTTGAGTGGAGAGGAAGGCTGCCATGGAGCCAGAGGAAACAAACCCCACAGGGAGCACAGAAGAATGTAATGGATTACTTGGAGACACATCAGTACCTGCAGGTAGAGTCCCATGTCAAATGAAACACCTTCCACTGAGGCCCGACTGCCCCTGATCCTGACTCATGCCAAAGAACACACCCAGCTGAACACTCAGGAGAACACCAGCAACCCGTCCACTCCAGGCAAAGATGCTTTGGGAATGTGGACGACTCACAAAGACCTGTCAAGAATACTGAAGAACTGCAAGTCGACATGCAACTGTTGCCGCCCGGCATACCAGGAGGACTACAATTGTAGTGTAAGAAATTAAACTGAAAGTTCCAGCAGGGTGTTATGTTTCTCCTGCCACGCTAAGCATGGGAACATAATTCAAAGCTATTGGTTAGCAGCTGACAGCCCTGTATAAAAGTGGGCTGCCAGCCAGCAGAGCCCAGAGCGGTTACATTGTAGCAGGTACTCGCCTGAGGAATAAACATTGAAATGTACTTTGACTCCTTGTCTTCATTTCTAACCACCAATCTAACACATGCAATCAGGATTTTTTCTGGCTCCATTGTTTTTAAAATTTCATTGCTGGATTCTTTGTCTATCCCAAATGTGGTCCTATTCAGTTTTTGAAGAGTTTTCCTGCTGACTAAGAGAGTCTCAAAGTTGAAAGAATGAAATATGAAGAATGTCTTTAGCTACTATTTTATTCTTAAATGTGATCACTTGTACAGGAAAAAATAAATAAAACAAAATAGTATTTTGAAGACTGGCAATTTGTGGGGAGGAAAATTGTGCAGTTATGGGTATTTTTTATATGTATTTTTCTCATTTATGTTTATTGTATACCACCTGGAGTCTCATGTGTCAGAAGGGTGGTTATATAAATTTGATAAGTAAATAAATAAATAAATATCCCCTATGGCAGCCATTTTGTGAATGGGTAACCTGCCCCATTTTCTTTAAGTACTTACAACATGCTGTCAAAATGTCAATGTGTTTAGAATTAAAAAAAGGAGGGTGGACAAATAATCATCATGTGAAGACCCAGAAAAAGAATGGCTTTTGTTGATGGGAAGTAATACAATTCATAGATTAGCTTGATACCATATGTTTTGGGAAAGCTTTGAAGATGATAGCTCTATGCTCTGACACTTCACATTAGAAATGATCTTATAAATGACAAAGCAATTGTATAAGTAGTAGTACATTGAGATGCAGAGTCCGCATTTCTGTTCAGTTCATTTAAAATCTTTTCAACTTTCATAAGTTTTTCATTCTTTGTCTTTCTTTCTTAGCCCATTTCTTATTCTGACAATTTGATTACTTAATATTTACCTGCCAAATTAACTGACTTATTTTACCAACTGGGTGGATGTGCAGAATTTGACACTTGCTATTTGAGGAGCTAACAGCTTTTGTGTGTGTCCATGATGTATAAATAACAATAAAACTATACAGTAATGGTTTGCTTCTTTCTTTTTTCACCCACCTCTATATATCATCTATACTGAAGCAATGTATATTGCATCTTTTGGCCTATTTATTACAACACTGTTAAGGCAAAATATCAGCAACATATTTTCAGAAGCATACCTACTGCTAGTCCTATTCTCATATCAAAACAAGGGTTATAGTGTACATAAAATGTAGTTGAAATACTTCAAAACAGCAGTTTGGGGAACTTTTCTTTAGCTAATCTTCACCTTCATATTCTTCATTTTCACTTACTAATTTCCTTCATGAAGAACAAAACTGCCTTTATTGTGTTTCCACTGTTTTATGCCTTCGAGAGTTGGACAAGAGTGTGCTGTATTGTGAAATATGCTCCAATTTATTAAGATTCAATTCAAAACGAGTTTTAAACTGCTGGGAGCATCTTACAACCTACATATTGCATATAATAATGCACCTAAAGCTTTAGACCTTTTTCATCTAGATCAGTGTTTCTCAACCTTGGCAGCTATAAGATACCTGGATTTTAATATGGAATTCTGGGGTTACTTTGGAAGAGACAAGCTTAGCTTATTGCAATGATGGCAAATTTTGGAAATTGGCATCTGTTTTAGTCTACAGCAAAAAAATCAGAAGGAATCTAATAGCAACTTTTCCAACTAATAGCTTTCATTCTCAAAGCTCATTATTTACTGAGATATATAGAAGTTTAGTTTCTTCTTGTTTTCAAACTAGTTCTCTCACTTGTAAAGTTTGCTGAACAGTAGTTTCCAGAATTCCCAACTAGCCAGGAATGGAATCAACACATCTACAGAGATCCAGGTTGGGGAAAGAGGAGTGAGTGTATTTCATTTTAAGCGATTAAATGATATTACAAGGATTTGTAATTTATTTCACTAACTTGTCAGCCATAATATCTAGTGGAATTCTAGATTTTACTGATAGAAAGAAGATTTTGATGGTAGTATTCATAGTAACTGTGCTTAAGCGGTGTTTCTTATATCCAGTTATTATGACAGCACCACTCAAGCAAGCTATTTTTCTTTCCATTTTTCTAGATACAATAGTAATAAAGTCTGCCTGTTGGGTGATAAATGTTCCAAAAGTGAAAAGGAGCTCTGCCCCCCTAGGAGGTCATAGAAAACTACCTGGTCTACAGTTATCTTTTCTCATTTGCCAACTGCTTTATCATCTCAAAAGGTTTCTTGTGGAGGCACTGAAACATCTGATTTGCAGCAGACAGATATCTAGCAGGCAGTGTGTATAATACAATATAGTAGGAGTGGGGAATATTTGATGTCCCAAAGGTGCTTTTTGAAAAGGCAACTGGACTTCCTTGGTTTTTTTCCTTGAAAATATTTCGCTTCCACCCAAGAAGCTTCTTGGATAAGAAGTGAAATGCTTTCAAGGAAAAAACCAAGAAGGTCCAGTTACCTTCATTCGTGATAGTCCAGTTGCCTTTTAAACAGCACTTTTGGGACAACCATGACCTGGATAATTGAGAATTTCCATAGAAATATTTGATGCTGCAGATACTGGTGAATTGTAATCCTATCAACTCTAGAGCACAAGATTTAGAGAGCCACAGATTCCTTAAGCAAAGAGCATAAACCTTTTTAAACTTTGAATTTTTTAGATTTCTGGATTCTTGATAGCTCTTAAAGGATCTTCCCAGTTTCTACCTCCAATAACAGCACAGTTGTCTGTCACCCTACATTTGTAATGTCTCACTTAGTTTTTAATCTGTACTTTTATTTAAATGACAAGTATGCTGGAAATGGGTCTGATAAATAACTATGTACCCTATGTGGCCACTTTGATATTAGATTTAATCCTCAGAAGTACACATATATTACAGAACATTTGCAATGATTAAATAATATTTCTGCAATCATATTTACAATGATTATACTTTGATATGCTTCTGAAATTATCATGATAACAGCCTTTTTGCTTTCAGAACTGAATGCTTGTAAGACTAGGAATAGGGTTTATCATATTTCTAGTTTTATATGCTATGCTTTGAATATTCAGTGTGCTGTTTGAGCTAGAAGAAGTAAAAGCCTGTACTAGATCCACAAAATCCATTCTGCCCCTCACCAAGCCAGTCTGAATGGAGCGGCCTAGATAAATAATAGAATAGAACAGAATTCTTTATTGGCCAAGTGTGTTTGGACACAGAAGGAATTTGTCTTTGGTGCATGTGCTCTTAGTGTACATAAAGAAAAAATAAATACGTTCATCAAGAATCATAAGATTCATAATATAGGTTATTAATAAGCAATCAAATCATACTAGGGAACAAATAAAACAATATAAATTGTAAAGATATAATTGTAAATAAATTGTAAAGATATAATTGTAAATAAATTTTAAAGATAAAACATGGTTATAGTTATAAGTTGGAAGAGATAGGTAGTAGGAAGGATGAGAAGAATAATAGTAATACAGTCTTACTAAATAGTTTGACAGTGTTATGGGAATTAGTTGTTTAGCAGAGTGATCACATTCGTGAAAAAACTGTTCTTGTGTCTAGTTGTTTCGGTGTGCAGTGCCCTATAGTGTCGTTTTGAGGATAGAAATCAAAACAATTTATGTCCAGGATGTGAGAGGTCTATAGATATTTTCACAGCCCTCTTTTTGACTCGTGCAGTAAACAGGTCCTTACTGGAAGGCGGGTTTGTAGCAATTGTTTTTTCTGCAGTTCTAATTTTCCGTTGAAGTCTGTCTGTCTTGTTTGGTTGCAGAGCCAAACTAGACAGTTATAGAGGTGCAGATGATAGACTCAATAATTCTTCTTTAGAACTGAATCAGCAGTTCTAAATAAATACTGTTATGCGAATAAATAAATATTTTGGCATAAATAAATACTGTTGTACTGTTTCATTCCTGAATATTATAACTGCATCAAAAAAGTATTAATCTGCTACCTAGGTTTTGCAGCTGATTTTGTGTCAATTATTTAGAAAATGTTTTCATTGATAGTGTTCTATATTAACATATTCCAAAAGCTGAAATCTGATTGGTCCACACGGACGGCTTCCCGATTGGTCTACTGAACAGCCGTGATTGGCTTTCTAAGAATCAACCGCGATTAGCCGAGCTGATCGTGGGAGATTCAAAGCCCTGTCATTGGCCAGCAAGCCACGAGCAATCCCTATATGAAGGTCTGCCGTGGCCCCAAGATCTTGTACAGATCTTAACATAAAATAAAGAGCTTGAAGTGCACTGGTCTCGTGTCTCTTTTGTACCCGATCTAACACTGGCGACGAAGGTGGGATTGTGAGACACCGAGACTGACAGAGCACGTGGTGAACCAGCGCCGAAACCCTGATGAGATGGCCGGCAACACCTCACCACCCACACCCTTCGACCAGGCTGCCAAGGAGTGGGAATCATACATTGACCGATTCCTAATGTTCCTCGAGAGCAGCAATCTCAAGGATGCCAACGGACAGAAGAAGAGGGCCGTGTTCCTGACGCACTGCGGGCCCGCAGTGTTCAAGATGGTCAAAGCCCTAGCCAAACCCGCAGACGTGAAAGAGATGGACTGGCCCGACGTTGACCTGCTGCTGTGGAGACACTATGCCCCGCCATGCCCAACCTCATCCTATGGCACGAATTCTATTAGAGGGACCAGAGAGAGGGCAAGAGCATCAACGACTTCATGGCCACAATCAGGGACCTCGGGGGCATGTGCGGTTTCACCGACATGGACGAGGCCCTGAGAGACCGCGTGGTCCTCGGGCTCAGGGACGCCATCCTCCAGAGCCGGCTGATGGCAAGGGCGGACATCTCAGTCACTGAGGCCATTGCCGAAGTGATGGCAGCTGAAGCCACCAAGCAGTCCGTGGCCCGGATGAGGCACATGCATGCAGCAGACAGACCCACAATCATGGAAATGGCAACAACCCCAGAAGCATGTCCTGAGGCCAGCCACAAGACCACCACCACACACCACGGAGACCTCGACTCCTTCTCAGACACCAAGGACGAGGAGGAGGAGATCCACCGACTGCAGGCGGAACAAGACCGGCGGGATCGCTGAGGTCGTAAGTTGGGGTTCCAGTGCGCCGGGTGTGGGGGCAACCATCCCCGCTCACAATGCCGATTCCTCGATGCCATCTGTCGGTACTGTGACAAACGGGGGCACATTGCCAAGATGTGCCGGAACAAGAGGAACCAAAGCCCCCGGCAATGAGATGGCAGCCCCTGACAATGAGATGGCACCCCCCACAAGACCAGGGACCAACACGCTGAGAACCGATGGAGCCAGGATGTGCGGAGCAAGTGGTTCAGCAAGGCCCGATGAAAAGAAGAGACCCATCAGACGGTGAAAATGCATGTGGAGGTAGGCATCGAAGACCAGCCATGCAAGATGGAGGTAAATTACGGATCCTACCTCTCCATGGTCTCCGGGCGCACAATCAAGCGCCTGGTGCCTACCATCCACAGGAGTGAACTAGAAAACCAGAAGCTGACCCTGAAGGATTATCAGGGGAACCGCATCCCCGTGGTCGGGATTGGACATTTTAAAATTACTTTCAAGGGGCGCACAGAGGTACTTCCGCTCACCATTGTGAACAAAGACCACCCAAGTCTGCTGGGACTGCAATGGTTTGTGCCATTGGGGATCGAGGTGATGGGCATCAACCACGTCGCCGAGGCGGACTGGGAGGAAACACTCGTGAGGGACTTCCAGGAGGTCTTCAACAGCAATCTAGGCAAGTACCGGGGGTCCCCAATATCCTTCAGCCTAAACCCGAACATTGCCCCAATCCACCTTAAGCCACGGCAAGTGCCATTCGTGCTCAAGCCCAAAATTGATGAGCAGTTAGACAAGCTCATCGTGCAAGGGGTCTTAGAGCCTATAGACCATGCCCGGTGGGAAACCCCCATAGTCACCCCAATCAAGCCAGATGGGTCTGTAAGAATCTGTGGTGACTATAAGGCCACCCTCAACCATGCGTGGCAGCCAAGCGCATACCCCGTCCCAGTAGTACAGCACCTTCTGCACTCACTGGGGGGAGGCAAGGTCTTTGCAAAACTCGATCTGGCACAGGCATACCAGCAGCTGCCAGTCAATGCCGAGACCGTGGAGGCGCAAACCATTGTAACCTACCGAGGGGCATTCCGGTGCAAACGACTCCAATTCGGAGTCAGCGTGGCCCCAGGGGTATTCCAGAGCCTGATGGAAAAACTATTACTAGGAATAAAAGGGGTGGTCCCCTATTTCGACGATGTACTGGTGTCAGCTACAAATAAAACCCAATTAGAAAGCCACCTAAGGGAGGTCTTGCAGAAATTCAAAGACACCGAGCTAAAAGTTAAAAAGGAAAAATGTCAACTTTGCACAGAGAAAGTTGAATTCCTGGGGTACCTCCTAGACAAAAACGGAATCCACCCCATGGAAAAAAAGCTCAAAGCCATCCAAGAAGCCCCTAGACCTAGGAACAAGACGGAACTACAGGCTTTTCTTGGACTCATTAACTTTTATAATGTTTTCCTGCCCCAGAAGGCAACCGTAGCGGAACCCCTACATAGGCTGCTGGACAAAACAGCCACCTGGGCCTGGGGGAAGCGGGAGGAAAATTCATTCAAACAAGTAAAAAACCTGCTAACATCAGACTCAGTCCTCATCCAATACAGCGAGACCCTACCATTAGCCGTGACCTGCGACGCGTCACCCTTTGGCATCAGAGCCATCCTCAGCCACACACTGCCAGACGGAAGAGAAGCACCCATCGCTTTCTTCTCGAGAACACTATCCAAGCCAGAGAGGAACTACAGCCAGCTGGGCAAGGAGGCCCTAGCAGTAATCTCCGGCGTGAAGCGGTTCCATGAATACCTATACGGTAGGACCTTTTCAATCATTACTGACCACAAGCCGCTGCTAGGGATACTGGCAGGGAACAAGGCCACCCTGAACATACTGTCACCAAGGATGACAAGGTGGTTCAAGTTCCTTGCCGCCTACACCTACCAGCTGACACACCGACCCAGGAAGAACATCACGCATGCAGATGCGTTGAGCCACTCACGCCTGCCCGACCTGGAGGACGACCTGGCACCCACAACATCAGCGCTGCACATAGAGACACTACCCAACCCACCCCTGACCGCGTCAGACATTGCCAGAGAAACTAATATAGACAAATGGCTGGCGTGGGTCTTGAACTGGGTCAAAAAAGGGTGGCCGGAAAACGACAGCAGGGAACAATTCAGAACTTTTTGAAACCGGCAAACAGAACTCTTTACACAGAAGGGTTGCATATTTTGGGGGGACAGGGTTGTGATTCCTGAAACTCTACAAAAGAGGGTATTATCTATGTTGCATGAGGGGCACCCGGGCATTGTTAAGATGAAAGCCCTGGCCAGGAGTTATGCCTGGTGGCCAGGAATGGAAAACAGACTTGGGTAGCCGCATGCAGGCAATGCCAGGAAACCAGACCAAGCCCTCCCTCCACCCGAATCCTGGAATGGGAAACCCCCAGGGGACCGTGGTTCAGGATCCATATAGATTTCGCCGGACCTACCAAGGGACACACATTCCTGATAACGGTCGACGCTTACTCCAACTGGCTGGAGGTAAGTGCCATGAAATCCACCACCATGGAGGCCATTATCAAAAAGCTAAACAAACTATTCACCACCCATGGCCTACCAGACGTGCTAGTGTCAGACAACGGGCCACAATTTACCACACTAGCATTCGAAAAATTCCTGGCAGAATGGGGCATATGGCATGCATTGACAGCACCCACTCATCCGGTGGTGAATGGGCAGGTGGAAGGCATGGTCCGTTACACAAAAAATGCCATACAAAAAATCGAAACCGGGGACATGCAGGATAAAATAAATAAAGTGTTATTAATACAACACATAACACCCAACACAATGACTAACAAAAGCCCAGCAGAACTACTCATGGGCAGAAAATTACGATCCCAGTTAGATAGACTGCACCCCACATACAACCCCGAGAAACCCCCAGACTCATCAAGCAAACACCGAACATTTAACACAGGAGACACAGTCTATGCTAAAAATTTCACGGGGGACCCACTCTGGGTACCTGCAAAAATAACCCAGGTAACAGGCTCCCGATCATACCGGCTACAAACGGAAGCTGGAAACGACACATCAACCAATTAAGGTCAAGAATAGCCACCGAAAACGAAGACAGCCCGCAAACACCACAAAAAGTCACTAATAAAGAAACTGGGGGGACCTCAAGCAATAAACAAACAGGAAAAGAAAATCCTAAAACACAAACCAAACACCCCCAAGCCAAAATAAACCAGCAATACTCACCAGTAGATGACAAACCAGCAGATGAACAACCCGGAGCTTCACCTGGAAGGAGCAGCCAAGCCAGTTCAACCAGCCCGGAAAGACCAGGTGGGAACAGCGGAACCAGCAGCTCAATCAGCCCGGGTAGACCAGGAGGGAGCTACCGTAGCAGGCCCGGCTCACCCTTCCAGGCGGTTCCATCAAGAGGGATGAGAGTGGCAAAGAGTCCATCTGAACCAGTCGAAGACCAAACATCAACTGAACCGTGCAGGTCAAATAGGCAGGTACGAAGCCCCGCCTATTTGCGCGACTACGTGACCATGTTGCGTAGGACTGAACCAAGAGGGGAGGGGTGTTCTATATTAACATACTCCAAAAGCTGAAATCTGATTGGTCCACATGGACCGCTTCCCGATTGGTCTACTGAATGGCCGTGATTGGCTTTCTAAGAATCAACCGCGATTGGCCGAGCCAATCGTGGGAGATTCAAAGCCCTGTCATTGGCTGGCGAGCCGCGAGCAATCCCTATATGAAGGGCTGCCGCGGCTCCAAGATCTTGTACAGATCTTAACATAAAATAAAGAGCTTGAAGTGCACTGGTCTCGCGTCTCTTTTGTACCCGATCTAACAGATAGGAGGGGCTCTGCAGATTGAGCATTTTTCTAAAAACTGACACAAACAAAATAGTTGCAATACTAAGAACATTAATAATCTGAAGATTGCTAGCCATGCATGTTCTCCAAGAAACAATACTGATGAAATGACAACACAAGAACAATGCTAAGAGGAAAAAAGATGAAGTCATCACATTTAAAAATGCCACTGTAAGTCAATATCAAAGGGTTCTGCAGTCAAAGTTTCAACCAATGATGTAGTTTTGAAAGATGTGCTGTGATGAACATCATACAGTAATTAGTTTTTCTTCCTATTGTCAAAGAATATTAAGACAGCTGGCCCAGGAAAAGCCTTGTGATTTTTCAGCCTCTGTTCCCAACTCAGCAACAGAACACGGGTTAGTCTGGAATGTGCTGTAGCAGGTGGAAAGGGTCAGAAGTCTTTCTGCAAATGCAGAAAGTTATAGATCCAGCTCTTGTTATCTGAACCACTTAGATGCTTCAGCACAGCCAGAAGTGCTGAGGGAATGAATTAGGCAGGCAGATTTCTTCTGTATTCCTTTTGCTTTGCGTAGAATAGTTATAACACTTTTGTTCTCATTCCTTTTTGCTTTGCATTCCACAAAAAAATCTCCATAGTTTATATGAATGACTGAGGTCTCAGTGCTATGGAGAGGAACAAGAATTCCTGTGTAATGAAACAAGTATTCAGCACTGATTTGAAAATAAAAATAAAATAAAATCAGATCTATGTACTTTATGAAACTCATTATTCCTTGTCAGAGAGTTAAAATGGAAATTGTCATCTAGGAAGTATAAAGGTGACCATATTCAGGTTAGGATATGAAATATTACCACGCTTCCTGAAGTTACAGCTTGACAAATAGACTGGAAAGTAAGATTATACTTGCAATATATAAAATTGAAGAAACCTTATTTAGATATAACCAGAAATGTAGTTCATGTGAAGCCTTAGCTGGTCAGTGGCAAGTCTTGGAAGCCATTGCTGAACAGCAAAATCTCAGTTGGTCGAAATTAATTTCCCCCAGACTAGAGCTTTCAAATCTGTCTGGCTTCAGATCTATTCAACATATCTGAAAGGCTCCATATTATTCAAGTTATGTTAAATCAGAACATTTTGATTAGATGTAATAAAAATAAAATAAAATATTCCACATCTAATGCCCAAGACCTTGTCAAACATCCTGGTGCCTTAACATTTATTAGTCAAAACAATGAAAATAATTAGGCAGCTGAATCTATTTACTTCATGTTGCTATTGTTTCTTTCCAGTTATAGAACAAGATACTACTAGGAATATTTTAGAAATGAAAGTTGAAAAAAAAATCAGGCTGCTAAACCTTCAAAGGTTTATTAAAGTGAATTGGAATTCTGGGATTTGTGGGTGCCAAATGATGAAATACTGAGGCAGACCTTGAGTTTTCTTAATATCCGTACTGGGTACATGGTTTCAAAATAAAAGTAGGGATTAGCACCATTATAATTACATTGGTGTTTGATAATAATATTTGATTAGAGGCAATGCTACCAGTATTTTTTCATCCATGAAAATCTTTACAAACTTATAAGATTATATCAATAATGAGAACATAGTGTGAGAAGCCCTCCCCTATCCTAGAGAATGAAATATTTTGGGAAATATTAAAAGAGGCAGAATATTATACTTCCACAAAAGAGAAATGTAGAAACATGTTATTAGAAGCAGAAAGCAGCCACAATCTTTCTTAATAGCTTCCAGCAGATGCCTGAAAGTGAAGACATTACTGATGGATATTTTGTGCCCATTAAGAAAGACTGGCCCATCCTATTTAGAAACAAAATACCTTAACCTTCAGCAATGAGATTAAAATTTACATCCTTCTCCTCCCAAATTCTAAGAACAGGACAGGACCTTTAGGACATAATAGGATTAATCCACCACCATTAAAATAGCAAAAGACACAGAGCTCACTACATTGCACAGCCCCCAGCAGCAGCACAGAAACCTATAAAGATTCACCCACTCATTCAATCAATTTGTCAGCTGTCTCAGAACCACATGTTGGTTTTACTCATCAATAAATGGAATCCTTTCCAATCAGCCTCCATTTTATTTCTAGCACCTTTCTCCCAGCTTGGAATTGAACCAGATGGATTTTTCCTTCTACAATAGGATATTATTTACTAGTATACAATGGAAAATAATTCCAATTTGAAACCAATGAATAAAGACTAATTTTACATATTTTCTTTTAGTTGTGCTGAACTATTGCTTTGTTTGTAAGCAATATTTTCCTTATAGTTCAGACAAAAATTACAAGTTAATTGATGATATATAAAAATGTGAATAACTCATAAAGCTCAGATGCTGCACATTAAAATTTCACAATACCTTATGATACTGTCAGCCAAGATATTTCAGAATGGCAAGGTGGGGTAACTTTTGAGAATACTGCATTACAAAGATTCAGCCCAATTCACTTAGGATGTCCTTTGAGGTTCAAACAGCACCAATAGGCTGTTTGAACCCCACAGGCTTTTTCAAAATGTAAAAATTATGATTGACACCTCTTTACAGTGCATAAAAATGAAGGAGAATCAGTTGACTAGAAAATACGAGTAAAATTATTGGTATTCAAAAAAATAAAAACAAACAAGGCCATGTGTTAAACTGAACTGAAACTAATAGTGCCCAAGTTGTAAAAGAGATACAACCTTCTGGTTTTATAAATATTAGGAGGGTTGAATATAATAAATGCCAGCAAATTAGGGAATCTGTGGGTTGCTCATCAATTCTAGTATGGAATGGAACA
The DNA here is from genome assembly GCF_049901715.1 of Pseudonaja textilis. Taxonomy (NCBI): domain Eukaryota; kingdom Metazoa; phylum Chordata; class Lepidosauria; order Squamata; family Elapidae; genus Pseudonaja; species Pseudonaja textilis. The sequence continues at coordinate 5,214,752 of NC_141997.1, read as the reverse complement.
GGGTAGAATTCTCAAGCCATTGACAAGTGTTCCCCAAATCATCACACAGTATGTTCTGGATCCCAGAAACCAATATGATACTATTTAATAAGCTGGTTTAGATCATAGATTACTCCAGCAAGGAAATTACATTTTATTGACTGCTCTTTCAAGGGGTCTGGCTTTCTTGTTAAATAAGTGAAATCTGGGGGCAGTTTAGATTAATTCTTTAGTTAGTGTGTCCATAATGTTTTGCATAGGAAATAATCAATTAGCTTGTCAGACATAAATGCGACACCTGCCAGGTGCAGTTTTCATTCTGATTGGCAGATTAGATCAAATAACTGTTCTCCAACTCTTATCCTAGAAGGAGGAAGATAATGCTTCCAGAGATTCCTAATAGAAACTGAAACAAAATGTGGATGTGTAAATAACATGTTTTCATTTTAACATTTATTATTTTAGTGTTTCCTTAGATTGTTGTGTTATAATTAAACCTACTTTCATTAATATCCCCTTGTTTACATCTTAAGTGCAAAGTCCCTTTGTTGCTCACCTACATACTTATCTGTGATGTGCAATGAGATTCAAGAGAAAAAGAAAGCAGATTTTTATCGATGGATGGCTGTCATCCTCTGGGATGTATGTCCCAGTCTGCTGAATAGATGCATTAGTCTGGTTTGTTTATGTGTATGACTGCACAGCTAATAGGTCCCTACATTCTTATTATTATTTTCATCTTAAATAACCAAATAAATAAACTAAACTAAATAGAGACATTTTAGCTTCCTGTAGAACAATGGAATATTGTCCAAGGATCAATAATTTGAAGACCAACATGCAATGCTAGTTATGTGTCTTTTTTCTTTAATTGTAATTTTGCTGACATATGTGAACAGCTCCAATGAGTGCATGCAATTATAATTTGGTTCCTGAAATGATCTCATAGAACTCCATTCAGTTATTTATGCATTGGTAATAAATTGCGGGATAGAGAAGACTAATACAATGGCATATCGCTAACCAACTGTTCAGAAACAGCCCAGGGCACCTCATGCCACATATGCTTAATCCACAAATAGATCTGTAGAGCAAGTACAGTTAATGAATACATAGCAATGCTCCTGTGGGAACTCTGCCACTGTTAAATTTGTAACCAATTAGTAGTGTTGCAAAATTCCAGCAGAGTAACCCCAGTCTCCATAGACCCAATATACAGACTGAAATTAGTTTAAACAAATACCCTTTAATCACTTGTTCTTGGCTGGTACAGGGCTCCAACTGCTAAGTGTTAATAGCACTGGGAAATTCCAATTCCCCATGTCAAGAGTTTACACAAGCCTTGTTTGTGAGAATTTTTTATTCTGCATTCATTTTAATCACCATGCCAAGGTAAAGTTTTCCCTTAAAAACAAGTGTGATGTGCTCCTTTTGTAAGACTGTTATGTTATTTTTTTCTTTTGGCTTTCTTTGCAATATGGTACAGAGTTTAAAAGATCACAGTAATTTGGACTGGGAGGCTGGCAACAGTTATTAAGTAATAGAGCCTAAATTTGAGTTTTTAACAACCTTTGGAGCATATTGTTTTTCAATAGAAGGTTGCTTTGTTGTCATTTTTTTGCCATGAAAGATTAAACAGAAGGACCAGGTCCCTTCTAAATCACTAAAATATTCATTTATGTGATCTTTGCAGAAGTTACATGTGTATGTTCTGCCCTCTACTGGCAAATATGTTGATTACAACATCTCAATTTTTTAAAGTTGGAGGCTATATTGTAATTCAAGTCAAATCAAATATTATTTGTACTATAATGTTCTTGTATCATATATGAAAAACAGGTTTTTCAGAATATTTTATTGCCTAGAGTGCTTTCAATTGAAATTTATATTTTCAGATCTTTTTTCCAGCTTGTAGCAAATCTGAACATACAAATTCTGATATTACCGGTAATTATTTCACCTTCCTGCTAGTATGATAAATCATCTGTAAGCATGTAACATATCTTGTAGGATACTAGAACATCTTTTACTGACTGCTAGGCACTTAGTAGAAGCAAAACTTTCTTACAGCATAACATGTGTACAGGTACAGTGCTTTGCTGTTTTCTGTGACATCTATTGACTTATATGACAGGCAGAAAATGAAAGTTAAACACAATCTTGACCTGAATCTATATCTTATTCCATTAGATTTTATGGACTACAGACTGCTTTGATAAAAAATGGATTAGTCTACAAGATATGATAAGAATATTATTTTTCCTGGAACAAAGTTTATAAAAGTTATATGACCACAAAGCTTTCCTGTATTTGACAGTCTTGATGCTCATCTATCTTTTATATACTTTGTTACAATATTTTCTAATGAATTTATATCATTCCATTCCATTTACTTTTATTACAACCTGAATTTCTATCACATACATTTCTGGCTCATATCTTTCCATTTTATTCATATCATTAGTTCAATATGAAGGTGTGCTTACGTTTTGTATACTGATAGTGGCATATCAATTTCAGGTTTCAGCAAGAGATCCTCAATTAATCTTTTTCTTCCTTACTCTCACCCTTTCTCTACCTCTGGATCATGGTGCCTACTTCTTTCCAGAAAGGAGAAACAAGTCAGTAAGAACAGAATTAATCCTCTGGATACCTTTTCTTTTTCAGTGTGAGAAGATAGAATAAGAAGCAGAGGAAAGAAGAAAGAATTTGTTTAATTTCTTGTAAATCAGTCTTCCTTAATTTGCAGTCTTACTGTAACTTACTGGATTACAACTTCTAGAATTCAGTTTGTAAACCCTGCTGGTGAGGAATTCTGGGAGTTTTTATCACAACACATCTGATAACCTCTAGAATGTGGAAGGCAAATGTAAATTTTTGATGCAGCACAATGTGAACTAATAATTACATGTAGCTCTTTAAGATTAAGCTAATTCATTAAAAAGGAAGCATTTTATCAGCAGTCAAATACATTTTGACACTACTCTAAATCCCTTTGCAATTTGTAAGACTGACAGGGTGAATCATACATAGACACATTAAATAAAAGAATCCAGTCGTGTTTTCCAATCATGCTGTGTGATGTATGGAGAAATAAGGTAAGATTAGACAAATGTGCTAATTATTTTCATGCTGTTGCATTTAGTTCATAAATGTATGAAGAAAGTTTACTAATTTGTGCATGAATGATGTAGCATTTTATATCTGCATAAATAGCTATATCTAAAAATTACAAGGCATTAACCTTCCAACTGCAGTCTGACCTTGCATGTTTGGAACTCCCAAGAGTGATGCACTTGCTGTGATGAAGAATGTGTTAGGTACTTCCTAATATTTCAGCAACTTCCAACGAATATTAATAGCATGAGAGCAGCTCTATTAAAGTTCATTTAGAATTGAAAAGGATGAGCGCTTATGGCTGAACTTAGAGACCCTTTCCTATTGTCCAAAATAGTTTTCCAATGGAAAATTCATTCTCTTAAGTCAAAATATCAAGGTGACATAAATGAAATGTGCCTTTGCGAATGATATTCTTGTGATCTTTAAATTTTTCTTACAACCACAGACTGAAGTTGGTTAAACACAGTATTTATTTTTGGAAAGTTTGTTTCTTCTGAGCTAGACTAATCATTTCACTGGCTTTTCTGATAGAATGTACTACTATAAACTAGATACAATGGAGGTTGGAAATTTCTGCCAAAATCACATGATAATAGAAGGCAACATCGGATGGTAGTCAGTGTGTTGTAGTGTCTTCAGAATTTTGCAGCGTAAATTCAGTGCCAGAAAAATAAACACAGATGGCTGAGGCTTCATTTAAATTCTTTATAAATACATGAAGTAAATTTTACAAACCAGTTGTAGATTTCTCCAACATGGAGCAAACTCAAACAGAAGAAGACATAACAACTCAACTTCAGCAGAAAAGCAAGCAAGTTAGTTGGTTTCTCTTTCACTTTAGAGCTGAGCACAGGACAGAAGTAAACCATGCCCAGATTCTCTCTTTAAGTTTCAGCCCTCAACTCAGCTATCATTGGCTGACCTTGTTACTAAGCTCTACTCCAGTTCATGAATATACTCTGACATAGTGGCAATGATATTGGACTAGGACAGGGGTGTCAAACTCAAGGTCCAGGGGAGGGGCGGATCTGGCCCACAGGATGCTTAGATCTGGCCCACCGGGCTGCATTGGAAACAGCCAAGGAGCAGCCTGCATTGCCTCTGCCAGTGAAAACAGGCTCCTGAGCTCTGTTTTCAGCTGTGACAGCCTCCTGCAACCCTCTGCCAGCAAAAATGGAGCTTGTGGCCCTCCTGAGCTCCATTTTTGCTGGCAGAGGGTTGAAGGAGGTCATTGCAGCCAAAAATGGAGCTCAGGAACAATGACAAGAGTGACATCAAGCTGGCCATGCCCACCCCAAGGTCAAGCACAACCCTGATGCAGCCCTCAATGAAATTGAGTTTGACACCCTTGGACTAGGACAAGGAAAAGCCAGGTTCCTCAATTCTGGAAGTTCACTTGATGATTTTGCCAATCATTCTGTCTCAGCTGAATGCATCTCATGGAACTGTTGTTATAGGAGAAAAACTAGAGTGTTCTACATGGTTCCCTCAATGAGTGGGGAATGGTAGGCTATAACTATAAAGGTAGATATAAAATAAAAGGGTGTGATGGCTCAACAGTTAAGGACACTGAGCTTGTCAGCCAGATTTGAAAGCTTACAGCCTAGGTTCAAGACCTGAGTGTCACTCAGAAGAGTTCCATTACTTGTCCCAGCTCCTGTCCACGTAGCAGTTTGAAAGCATGCAAAATTGAATAGATCAATAGGAACCACTTTGGTGGGAAGGTAACAGTATTTCATGCATTTCAGCATATAATCATACTGGCCACATGATCATGGAAATGTCTTTGGACAATGCAGGGTCCCCCGTCTAAGAAATGAAGATGAGCACTGTCCCCAGAGTGGGAAACAACTGGGGAAATCTTTACTTTTACCTTTGTATATCAATCAATCAATCAAAAAACTAAACAAAGCTCTCTGTTCATAAAGTAGAGATCTTAGACAGCCATTTGGGGGCATCAATTGAATGCAGCAAATAAAGTAGTATTTTCCGTAGAGGAAAATACTATTTTCTATTTTCTGTTTTAGATACCAATATTATACCAACTGTCTGCATTGGGTGTTTTGGAAAAACATTTAGTCTAGCACTGATAATTTACTGAAGTATTAAAAATGTAGCTTTTATGTGTTGCAAAAAACCCTCTTAATTCTTTTCCAGTTTGCAGACTATTTATCATCATCAACATCTTCATCTTCATCTTCATTTAATGATCCCATAATCCCTTGCTGGGTGGAGTCTGGGAAACTGAATGGAGCTAGCAGAGTGTTTAATGGCTGGATCCCCTTCCTGTTGCCAATGTGGAGTTTTGTTCAGCAGATATATTATCAGTGTGCCCAGAGAGAGAAATATCTGCCTCTACCTAGCATCAAACTCATAGCCTCCTGATTGTGAGGTGAGAGTTCCACTGCTAGGCCACCACACCAGTCCAGTTTGCAGACTATTATGTTTCCTAATTTTCAATAGGAATCTTTCTCTTTACTGATTCTTCATAACAAAGCTCAATAGTACCTCTAGAGCGGGTGTCTGCAACCCATGACTCTGGAGCTGCATGTGGCTCTTTCATCTCTCTGCTGTGGCTCCCTGTCAGGTGATCCCACCACTGGCTGGCACCGGCCCTTGCCCTCCCCTCCCAGTCACTCCTTGCCTAGCCTGAGAAGGTAAGGACAACAGTGGGGGATGGAGACTTGCTCGATACTCCAGAGCAGGAGCAAAGCACATTTGCTTGCCTCATCTCTTGCTGGGCATAGCACCAACAAGAGCCGGAACGAGACTCAAAAGGTGAACTGAAATCAAAGCCCAGCTGACAACCCTGTGCTTACACCTCCTGAAAACTAGCTGAAACTGAACGGAGATGGACTATTTTGGAGAAGGAAGCATTTGCAGTCCAATGGGCATTACTAACTTGGAGACATTTCCTTGAAGGGGCAAAATTCTCCCTTGAGGTGTGGATGGATCACAAAAATCTAGAGGCTTTAAAGACACCATGAAAATTGTTACCGAAGCAAGTTTATTGGGTGCAATACTTTAAGCATTTTAATTTCTCATTGAAAAACTTGCCGGGGGGGGGGGGAGGGAGGGGAGAAATTTTATGGTACATTCTATCTAGATTGCCCCAGTATAATAGTGTCAGGCCAGAAGTGATCCGCCCGGTTGTCCCCACTAAGCAATTGGCTGCCCCAGTCATCACCAGAGTCCAGGGGAAGGGGAATGCCAACCTTTCTCATAATTTAACTGAACAGTTAAAAGGGGCATTGAAAGCGAATGATTGGTTTTATCCCACTCAAACAAGTGCACCATTTGTGATGGCCTGGCATGGGTGGGCACAAAGCTATATGTCCTTGCCAGTTTTAGAGGTGCCATTTTACAACAGGCCCACGATTCAAAAGTTGCCAGACATTTTGGGTTTGTGAAAATGCTGTACTTAGTTAAATGACAGTTCTGGTGGCCCTCTTTGAAAAAAGACATAGAAGCCTATGTCATCAGTTGTCCTGTGTTTGCTTCTGCAAAGTGACTCACTGGTAAACTGGCTGGTCTGCTTCAGAATGTTGCTAGGCCAAATGCCCTGTGGAAAGAAATATCCATGGATTTCATTGTGGAACTACCTGATGGTGGTGGTGGGGGAACGACACAGTTATCTGGGTGATTACTGATCTATTTTCCAAGCAGGTGTATTTTATACCCTGTTCAAAGATTCCCTCTGCTAAAATGTTGGCTAAACTGTTTATTCTACATGTGTATAGACTATATGGTGTTCCTGAATGCATAATTTCAGATGGGGGAGTACAATTCACCTCTAACTTCTGGAGAGAATTGTTAGGCTCTGCCCAGAACTTCAGCTCCATCCACCACCCTCAAACTAATGGGGCTTGTGAACCAGCTAACTTGGTACTGGAACAATACATCAGATTATCAACAAGATGACTGGGCTGATTTACTGTCTTTTGCAGAGGTTGCTTATAATAACTACATCCCATTTAAAGTAGCTACTGGTCAAGATTTTGTAGCCATTCCAGAGATACCTCAGGAGAAACCCCAAACCCCTTCACTGGCAGAATGGATTAATCAGCTCCAGCTTATCTGGCCTGTTACTTGTAAAGATGATGCTCATTGAGCCCATAAGAAACAGGCAAGTAAGGGAGGGCACCACTGGCATCGCGGTGGTATGGTGCGCAATCTTGAGGCTCCAAGATCACCGACGATATCTCCGCTGCTGGACGGTCCCACCGGACCTAAACCGTCCTGTAGAGACGGTGACAGAGAAGGGCATATCTTGTTGATCCTAGGGACATCGCAAAGTCCCTGGTAGATCCAGGAGAAACCCTTTTTTCTGGCGGCAGAGATTCAGCCATTTAAGTTACTGAAGCTGGGACAGCTCCGGAATGGAAGAACGCTGGAAAGAAAGTGTTTCAGTTTGGTGAGATAAATTTCTACTTACTATTTTTTTGGAGAGAACACCCTAAAAGACTTAAAGTGAACTTAAAAGTGAAGATGAAAGAGGTCAAATGGTGAGATTTAGCTAAAATTAAACTGAAGGTTTTTTCCCTTTTTATTGGAACTTGGAATTTGGTAAAAGCTTTTCAATTTTAAACTGGACTTGTCTTTTTCTCTAATTTTCATTTGTTAAATAACTTCTTTGAAAGTCTCTTTTGATTAGGACTCTATTTTTTACTTAGCTTTTTCTTTTGAGGTTTATTTTATTTTATTTTAATTATTCCTGGCTTTGGATACATGAGGGAAAGCAACTGAAAAAGAAGAAGGAGCAGTAGGTGGTGTACCCAGAGAACAACAAGAGCCAAGATCTACTAGAGCAACAAATCCTTCTGATAAAATCTAAAATGGATGAGAGAAAATTGATTACAATTAATATAAATGGACTCAATTTAGCTACTAAAAGAAGAAAAGTATTCCATAAACTAGAGAAATTAAGTTTGATATAATCTGTCTACAAGAAGTACATATTAAAAAACAACATAAAGATATATTGAAACAACAAAAATTAGGGAAATTATTCACAGCATTGACACAATGTAAAAAGAGAGGAGTGGTCTTATATATTAGAGATACAATCCCTGCGGAACAAATCTATACAGATGATGATGGAAGGATTTTGATGATGGAGATAATGGACAATAATGTAAAAACACTTTTAATAGCAATTTATGCTCCAAGTGACAACCAAGAAGAATTTTACAGAAAATTACATATGAAAATAATTGAACTGGACTATGTTAATATCTGTATAATGGGAGATTTTAATGGAATAATTAATGATAAATTGGACTACAAAATACAGAAAACAACAAAGAAAACTAGAAAGACATTGCCAAAATCCTTCTTTCAATTGACAGAGGAAATAAACCTCAAAGATGCATGGAGAGAAATGTGGAAAATAAACAATATACTTTTTATTTGAATAGACATGCATCATGGTCTAGAATAGATATGACATGGATGTCAACAGAATTGTTTTCCAATCTACAAGAAATTGAAATAGAAACAAGTACTTGGGTAGATCATAATCCAAAAACAGTTACATGGAAAGGACAAAAGAGGAGATCTAGATGGACTTTAAATAATATGACATTAAAGGAAAAAGACTTTAAACAGAAAATTGAGAGAGAATTGGTTTTTTTAAAAAAAGAAATTAAAAAAGAGGATACATCATTACAGAATCTCTGGGATACAATGAAGGCCTACACAAGAGGTTTGATAATAGAATATAAGAGAAAAAGAAACAGAAAACAGAAAAAAACTCTCAAAACACTGGAAGACGACTATAAGAGACTGGAAAAAGAGTTACAGAAATTTCCACAAAAAAAGACATTAAAATTAAAATGGACATAACTGAACATGAAATGGGATTAATGGAAAAAGAGGGGTTAGCACAAAAAATTAAAAATGCAAAACAGAATTATTTTGAAGACACAAACAAACTAGGCAGATGGTTAGCTTATAAATTGAGAAAGGAAAGAGAATCAAGAAGAATAACTCAACTAACAGATGAACAAGGACATGTCTGCAATGGAAATGTGAAGAAGAAAAAAATTATACAAGATTACTATGGGAAATTGTATCATCAAGAGAATGTTCAGAAAGAAAGAATTAAGCAATATCTACAGGAAGCGAATTTACCCCAGATGCCCAAAGACATTGAAATAATGCTAGAAGGGAATATAACGATGATGGAATTAACAGAAGCCTTAAAAAAACAGAATGTTGGAAAAGCACCAGATCCAGATGGCTTGCCAGTGGAATTTTACAAGACTTTTCAGGAAATATTGAATTTTCACCTGTTAGAAGTTATGAACGAAGTTATGCTAAAGAAAAGAATATCCAAAACATGGACAGAATATTACACTTATACCAAAGGAGGATACAGACCTGCAGCAAGTTAAAAATTACAGACCTATATCCTTATTAAATTCATACTATAAAATTTTTGCTTCATTTTTGGCAGGAAGACTAAAAAGATATTTAAATAATTTTATCCATATTGACCAAAATGGATTCCTGCCAAAGAGACAAATCAAAGATAATGTGCGAATTATTTTGGATACTCTGGAATACCATGAGGCACATCCTGAAAAGCAAATGGCCTTGGTGTTTACGCAGAAAGAGCCTTTGACAATGTGAGTTGGTGATTCATTTTATTTCAATTGATACAAATGGGCTTTGGTAAAAAATTTATCCAAGCCATTGAAACGATATACCATGAACAAACTGCAAAGGTTATGGTAAATGGAGAACTAACAGAATCTATAGATATAAGAAAAGGGACAAGGCAAGGTTGTCCACTGTCATCTCTGCTGTTTGTGTTAACATAGGAAATGTTGAATAGAAATATTAGAGAAGAAAAAGAAATAAAAGGAATGAAAATCAAAAAGGAAGAGTATAAATTGCAAGCCTTTGCAGATGACCTAGTATTCATATTAGAGGATCCATTGGAAACAGCACCTAAATTAATAGAAAAAATAGAAGAAAAACAGAAAAGTAGCAGGTTTGAAAATAAATAAAGCTATTAACAAAGAATATGTTAGCAAGATGAAAGAAAGAGTTGGAAGAAGCTTTAGAAAAACAGGTCACAAACAAGGTTTAGTATTTAGGGATATACAGTACACTGAGATATAGCACTCTGAAGAAGGACAATTATCTTAAACTCAAGGAGCAGATTGTGACAGATTTGACAAAATGGGAAAATTTACATTTATCATTGATTGGGAGAATATCTACAATTAAGATGAATGTATTGCCTAGAATTTTATATCTATTCCAGACAATTCCAATTTGACTAGTGAAAGAGTTTTTTGAAGACTTAAATAGAATTGTGCTGAAATACATCTGGCAGGGTAAAAAAGCAAGAATAAAACTAAAACTGTTACAAGATGCAAGAATAAGAGGAGGGTTTGCCTTGCCCAATTGGGAGTTGTATTACCAGGCGACAAGTCTGATGTGGGTAAAGGAATGGATAACATTAAGGAATAGACCTTAGAAGGGCATGACTTGCTGTTGGGATGGCATGCTTTCCTTTGGTACAAGGGAACTAAAACACAGGGGTATTTTAGAAGACATTATATTCTTCCTGTCCTGTATAAATACTGTACAAATACTGTTCAAAGGCAGATAGATCAACTCCACAAAGCATCCACACAAGTCTTTTTTATTGGTTCATCAGGCATCCTGCCAACTCACATTTATGACAAGGTTCTTCTTAATGTCCAATACTTTGCATATCTGAACTGCGGTGTAGGAAAATAATAATGTCTCAACCCCATGATGTTTGAAGCAGCCGCATGGTATGGTGGCTTCAGGCAAGAGTGAAGAAACCTCTCCCAACCCACCAAGGGTCAATTAAGTGACCAATCAGGGTTACAGATGTGGCCACATGACATGAACTACATTTCCCAGGATACCTTAACTACATTTACCATGATGCATTCCCTTAAAGGGACAGCTCACAAGTCCAAACCAACTATCCCAAATCCCATTAACTCTAAACTGTCTGGACAGCACACATTACAATCGAGAGGCATTGTTTTTTAATTGGGAGAAGATAAAAAGACAATACTATTTAAAAATTCTATTATGGATATCTACCATTGAAGCTTTTTCTTATCCAATAACATATAAAAAGGAACAAACAGTTAGATATGGTGAGATATTGAATGAAAAGGGTGAACTTAAATCTATGCAAGCGTTGGAAGAACAAGGTTTTCATATTTGTAAATACAATCTAGATTTGACAAAGATGTTAAAACAGAAGGGATTTATGATAAGTTGACTGATTTAGACAAAAGTTTGATGGATACTGATGAAAAGGTAATTAAAAAACTTTATGGACATTTATTAGAATTTAAATTGGAGGACGAACAAGTTAAAGAAATGATGATTGCTTGGGGGAAAATTTTTGGATATGGGATTGATTTAGAAAAATGGCAAAAATTATGGTCTCAAAATTATAAAATGACAATGTCAACTGCATATAAAGAAAATTTGTATAAGATGTTTTACAAGTGGCATCTACCCTCGACGAGACTTGTGAGAATGTTTAAGAATAAATAGGATAAATGTTGGAAATGTCATCAGATACCTGGTTCATATTACCATATGTGGTGGACATGCTCGGACGCAAAAAAATATTGGACTAAAATCCACACATGGTTAGAAAAAATGATAAAACAACATATAGACTTTAAACCAGAGATTTTTTTTTATTGGGGATTATACCAGAAATATACAACAAAGAGCTGAAATATTTGATTATAAATGTTTTAACAGCAGCTAGAATTGTATTTGCTAAGAATTGGAAAAATGATAAAATACCTATACAGGAGGAAGTTATGAACTGTGCTGAAATTAGTAAATTGACATTTGAAATTAGAGAACAAGAAGATAAACAATTTTATATGATAAGAGATTTGTTTTATCAATGGTTGGACAAAAAGACATGGTAATGTAATAGACTAGATAATTTTGCAATAGAAGTTTAATAGATTGATATAAAATATAATATAGACATATATAACCATTGGATGAAAGTATAATATAAATTTTAAAACAAAATTTGAAATATCTTGTATAAAATGATGGAATAAATAGTTTAGTCATGGATGATTAATAACTGATAAATATATAAGCATATGTTAGTTTGACAATGTGAAAATTGATATAAACTGTGAGTAATGACTACAAAAGGATAGCACAAAAGATTTATAACTGACACACTGTATGTATATAAAATGGAAGATGGTTTTATGTTTTTATGTTTTGTCTGTATATGTTTGTCTTAAAAAAAATAAAAATAAAATAAAAAAAGAAACAGGCAAGTAAGAAAAGAGCTCTGGCTTCCGGTTGCAGAGCTGCAGCGGGGTGGGGAGAGAAGAGCAAGCTCTGCTCTCTCATCCCCAATCTGTGCATTTGGAGGCCCTGGTAAGGGGCATGTAGACCCTGGAGGGGAAGACGAAGGTGTGAGGAAGCCCAAGGAGAAGTTCGATGGTGGCGGCAGTTGACAGCTTTGAGGGAGACCCCATTTGCTCCAACATGTGAATGATCAGCCATCTCGATGGCAGACCAAAGCCGCAGCGCTTTAGCCCAACGAGGAAGATACCAGAGCATGAACAGCGTTTTTGGCATCAATTGACGGATTGAACTTGAAGTGAAGGAGGCGGAAAATGAAAGTCGAGGAGAAAAACAGCAGAGAGAGACGGCACAACTGTTAGTCTTAAATAAGAGGATGGAAGTCTGAAGGGAAATGGCGATCCGGCAGTGAAAGCAAGGAACTCTTAAGACAGAGATGGAAGCCGATTTAGTTGATTAAAGATTGACTGGTGTTTTGGACTTGTTCTGATAAATTTGGAGTTGATTTAGACTGATTATTTAGGAATTTGGAGTTTAACTTGACGGATTTGTTACTTGTAAAAGAAAAACAGTGGAAAAAAGTAAGAGACAGGACTGAACCCAAGAACGGAAGTGACATTTTGAGATTATACACAGAGAGGATAAGATGATGTAACAGACTGTGACAAAACAAAACGTGAATGGACAAGGAAAGGAAAGTGATTGAATATTACTGGACTTCTTTTCATAGAATATAATTAATGAAATAACATTTTGATTAAGGTTTGATTGCATTTATTAAGAATTTAAAAGTTTAAATGACATGAAATTGTGAAGACTGGTGAAATACTATTTTGATGATTATTTATTTATTTATTATTAACAACTAATGAAATAAGTAAGGTTATATATATAAGAAGTGGAACATAGAATTGTTTAAAGGAAACTGAACTTTACAGTTAAAGAAAATAGTTGATATACCATAATATAGTAATATAAAATAGTTGTATGAGAACAATTTATAGTAAGTATATTTTAGGATATTACACCCTCTCTCTCTTTTCTTTCTCATTTTGATATTATCCTTCCTGTCATCCCTTTTGCTCCCTCCCTTCTTTATCTTCTTTAATTTTGGTGATTCAGTTAGTTTCAGATTCTATAAAAGATTGAATCAAATCTGAATAATTAGAATATCATAAGTTGGAAAAGATATTTATATTCTAAGGAAAACTACTGAATAGAATTAATAACAAAAGAAAAAAATAGTGAATGGTTAACTGGGAAGATATCTACAATAAAGTTAGGAATATGACCAGTACTACAACAGCGAACTTGAAAGGGAAAAAACTGATGTCTGGTTACCCATCAATGTTTATTGCATCTCCAGCGGGCCAAAAAACAATAGAAGGAATGTTGAACACGGAAAAGATGAGCAACACAGCCAACACGCACATAATGTAAGCAACATTAATAGCTATTCAGGAAATGATGCTTAAAATGAGGAGACAATGGTAAATAACCATACAGATATGAAGATGGAAATGGGAGAAATGAAGGGTAAGATTCAAAATTTAGAGGAGAAGATAGGAACGATCCAACAGACACTGGAGAAGAATGAACAAAGAATTAAGAATATAAAAACCTGGAATCACTAATAGGAGTATGATGCCTTTCTATCATTCCCCTAAGTTAAAATTTAAAATAACACCTAAATCCCAATCAGATTCTGCTTAGTACATTCTACTATTTCAAAAACCAATACTACAATAATAAATCCATAACAATCAACACATTAATCCATTAAACTCTATATTCAAACTAATATTTTAAACATTCCCTTTAGTATTTTATTAAAACTTATTATCATTCATTATTAAACCTTTTAAAGTTATACCTTGATATTTTAGCCTTTTATTAGATCTTAAAAAGTTCTGGTTATCTACTTATAATACAAATACCACTATTACAATACTCATGTGTACTTTGCAGAATCCCCCCCCCTTTTTAAAAAAACCCATATATTACCCATTATCCCTGAAAAAATTTCCTTATCTCCATCTTGTCTTATATCTTTGTAACTTTTTCCCCCCTTTTCCCTTTCCTTCTTAGCCCGCCTAAACTTTTTACCCCTCCTCTCAAAACCTCTGCCTTCTTAATTTCCCCTTTCTGCATTCCTCTTTCCTTTTGCTTTCTAGCATTCTGTTGTTTTTGCATCTTCTTTTTCTCTTTCATAAATATTTTTTTATTTCTTAAGTCCTTCCTTTTCGCTCCTCTCTTTCTCCTTTCTTTCTTAGTCACACCATTTAGTTCATTAAAAATGGCTTCTTCTTTCTCGATTTCTTCCAGCTGTTGTTTAATTTGCTGACACATAGCAAGCGCCATATCTAGGAAACAAAGGGCTTCTCCCATAACATCTTTGCCTTCTTCCTTTGTTTTTAGATATTGTTTTTTAAGTTCATCAAGAGATAGAGCCATTTTAAAGTTTCTTCTTCTCTTTCTGTATCCTCTTCTTAAACCAATCAGTTATTTCAAGGCTTAAAACAGTTCCCAAAAGTCCCAAAGTCCCACAGTCATCAAACAGTCCAGGCAGAGTAGAAGCTTCTTCTTTTTACAGTTTCTCTTCTAGGGGTGAAGTCAAATTAGGGAAAGAAAATTCTCTTTATCTTCAAGGCATCTCCTCCAGCAAAGTCTTAGAGTAAAAATTTGTTTTCCCAAGCCTCTCCCTTCCCACTTATAACAAAGGAGTTTAGGTTTTACCTTCTACCAAAAGGCTGGTTTCCCTTGTCCATTTGTTAATTCCATAGGGGAGGGAGAGTAACATCCCCTTTTTGTCACTTTTCTTCGCAGCTGAAAACATCAATCGGGAACAATAGCTTCCAAGTCATTACTTTCCCAGTTGTTAAATATATCCTTAAGGTCCCAGTTCGACCAAGAAAAAACTTTCTTAAAAAAAAAAAAAGAAAACTCCTTCTCCCTCCTGCGCATTCTTTATCCAATTGCCGGCTTCTTTATGGTGGCCATAAAAAGACCACCGCTGGAACCGTCTTGAGAAAAGGGGGTTATTGCCGGCTGGGGGGGGTTGCGATGCCCCTCATCCCCGTCCGGATCCCCCCTCTCTTCAGCTGCCCCAACAGGGCAGCCTTAGCCTCCAAATCTGTCAGGATCGGAGGCACCAAGGCGGCTAGCACAGCAGGAATCGCAGAGAAGGCGAATCCCTGCTGTCAGCAAAGCTGACAACCGGAAGTGTCCGATTAGTGATTCCAGGGGAAACTATTCTTTCTTAAATTGGAAATGAGACAGATGTAAATGGAGAAATGGACAAAAGATATAAAAATATTTTTTTTAAAAAAAGCAAGATTAAATATATAAAACAGAATTAAGATGAGGCAAAAGTGGAGAGGAGTTATATAATAGATATAGAATGGTAAATAAGATGGGTAATGGTATATAAGAAAAGCGTGAATACAACTGAGTCCATACAAAAAGAGGTAATCTGGGGCCAAGTTACTTTCTAGAAGAAAGCTTTATGTTTTTTATGTCTGTGTTTTATGTGTGTGTGTTTAATTAAGAATTAAATAATAAAATCTCGGAAGAAGACTAGATGAGAATAATTATAAACAAGCCAGAGGGAAATATAAAGTTGATGACTGGATAGCAGATAAATCAGAAAGGAAATATGATTGAATAATGATTAAAGAGAAACAATGTGGAATTTGGTAAAGGGAATTTACGTGTTTATATGGAAATGGGATAAATTATAAGTATGTGATATAAAGCAATATGTTATCTGCCTTGTAAGGATCTACAATGGAAAGAGGTTTTATGTTTTTAATGTTTAATGATGTTTTGTCTTGTTTGTTTGTTTGTAAAATCAATAAAACTTGTTTTTTTTTAAAAAAAGAATATAAAAACCAAAGCTGAACAAACAGATAAGAGATTGGAAGGAATGGATAGGAAAGTAATAGAGATGAACAGAGATTTAGAAGATTCAATTATCCACTTCTAAATGGAACGTGCAGCATTCTATCTGAGGTTCCAAAATGTATTGGAATCCAAAGATGAAGACCTGGGAGACATAATGTCCCACTTAATAGCAGAGGCATTGCAAAGGGACCAACAGGAAATAGTGAAAGAATTAGATGAGGTCTACTGAATCCATACAAACCACGCCAGACAAAACAAGCTGCCTAGAGAGGTCCACATCAGGTTTGCCAGAAAAAATGTAAGAGATATTGTATATAGAATCACAAAGGACGAGCTGATGGTGTATAAAGAAAAAGAGATCACAACCTTGAAACAAATTCCGAGGTGGGTAAGAGAGTTGAGGAAGAACTACAGATCTCTGGTGATACTCCTGAATAAACAAAACATCTGGTTCCGATGGCTGGTCCTTGAAGGAATGCTGGTGACGTGGCAAGAAAAAAGAGTAAAAATTGTTAGTATTGAAAAGGCACAAGAACTTTATGATCAGTTGATGGAAATAGAGGAAGAGGGGAGCAGCAAAGAAGAGTCAGAAAGCAAGAGTCAGGAGGACCAACAAGAAGATCAGCGACAGGGAATACAGGAAATGGACCAAGAAGAGAGAGGCAAAGAAAAGAGAGAATACCCAAGGAAAGAAGGACTAAGAGTAAGACCCCAAAGAGAAGCAAGAACAAACAGAAGATTTAGGTAGTCTCAGAATTAACAATGGAAGAAGAGATTAAATTATTCTCAATAAACATCAATGGATTAAACTCCCAGATCAAGAGGAAACAAATATTAACCAAACTAACTAAACAAAACATCGCTATTATATTCCTACAGGAGGTACATATCCAAAAACAACATAAAAAATATCCAGAACATCCCAAGTTGGGTGTATTATTTACAGCATTGGCAGATCAAAAGAAAAGGGGGGGTAGCAATTTATGTAAAAAAAGGGATAAACACAAAAAAAAATCTATGCAGATGAACAAGGCAGAATTTTAATGATACAAATTAATTTACATCAAAAACAATTACTATTGGGGGGGGGATATACGCCCCTAATGATAACCAGAAGATGTTTTATAAGGGACTATATGATAAAATAATTAGTGTAGGTGAAGAAAATATTTGCTTGATAGGGGACTTTAATGCCATTGTTGATGTTAAAAAAGACTATAGTAATATGAAAGGGACTAGGAAGAAAAGAAAGAGAATTCTACCAAAAAAATTTTTGATTTAACACATGAGACCAATTTGGAAGATATATGGAGGAAGAGGAATCCAAATGAGAAGAAATATACATTTATTCTAGACCACAAAAATCATGGTCTAGAATCAATATGGTATGGGTTAATGGGGCAATCAAGAAAAACATTAGTGAAGTAGAGATAATGCCTAATATATGGGCTGATCATAGCCCGGTTAAAATTACATGGAAAGGACATAGTAAAAGGAAAAGGAGATGGATATTAAATTCACAAATAACAAAGGAAAAAGAATATATCTCAAGAATAAAAAATGAGTTAGAAATATTCTTTAAGGTTAATTTAAAACAACATACTAGTTTACAAAATTTATGGGACACTACAAAGGCCTTCGTGAAAGGCATATCAATAGACTATATAGCTAAGAAAAATAAAGAAAAATGGAAGAAACAGAATGAATTACAAGAAAGGATTAAAAAATTTGAATATGAGTTCCAAAAAGACCCCAAAAATATGGAAGTTAAGAAAGAAATAGGGATGATTAGACATGAACTAAATTTGATAGATATTGAGGAAAATGCATGTAACTTAAAAACTCTTAAACATAATTTCTTTGAATCAGCAAATAAACCAGGAAAGTGGTTGTCCCATAAATTAAAAATAGAGAAAGAGAAAAGATTAATTCAGCAACTCAAGGATGAGGAAGGGACAGTGTATTATCAGATGGAGGAGAAAAAAAGAATTGCACAAAGGTATTTCGGCGAGCTTTATAAGCAAGAAGAAGTTATGGAAGAAAACATTAGATACTACTTGGAGGGAAATGGTCTGAGCCCAATCTCAGAAGAAAACAGAGAAGTATTTAATAAAGAAATAACATTAACAGAGTTACAAAAGGCGATACAAAACCAAAAAAATAACAAAACACCAGGCCCAGATGGTCTACCAGGCGAAGTATACAAAAATTTATCTGAAATATTTGAACCAATATTACTGGAACTATATAATGAGGCATTAACGCAAGCTAGACTTTCAAAATCCTGGTCTGAGGCATACATCTCCTTAACTGCAAAAGATGGCACTGATCAACAACTAATTGCGAACTATAGGCCAAGCTCGTTGCTAATTACGGATTATAAGATATTCACAACAATATTAGCAGAAAGAATGAAATCAATTTTGAGTGAACTTATACATACAGACCAGAATGGTTTCCTGCCAAATAGACAAATTAAAAACAATATTAGGACAGTACTAAATCAATTGAATGCTATGAAGCTCGCCCAGAAAAACAGGAAGCTTTAATTTTTTTAGATGCACAAAAAGCATTTGATAATCTCAATTGGAAATTCATGCTATATCAAATTAAAAAGCTGAACTATAGAAAAAACATTACACGAAATATACTCAAATCAAAAAGCAAGTGTATTATTAAATGGAGATCACACTGAAGATTTTGAAATTGCAAAAGGAGTGAGACAAGGGTGTCCATTATTGCCTGTTATTTATCTTGTCTTTAGAAGTGTTGCTAGCTGCAACCAGACAAAACCTAGAGATTTATGGAATTAAGATTAGAAATGAGGAATATAAAGTTCAGGCATTTGCTCATGATTTGGTATTTATAGTGGAAGATCCAATGAATTCGGGACCAATATTGTTGCAACAAATAGAAAAATTTGGGGAAGCAGCAGGATTTAAAATAAATAAAAATAAAACTAAGATGATAGTCAAAAACTGTACAACAAAACAGAAAGTAGAATTAGAAAACATAATGGGACTGCAAATAGTAAAAAAGGTGAAAAACCTGGGAATTTGGATATCACCCAGATGTTCATCATTAAAGAGAAGGACAATTATGTTAAACTGATTAAGCAAATCAGAAAAGAATTGGAATTATGGGCCAAATTGAAACTGTCTATATTAGGAAGAATAGCAACATTGAAAATGAATACTTTACCAAAACTAATATATCTATTCCAAATGATTCCAATTAAATTTGGGAAATCTTTTTTTACAGAACTAAATAAAATGACATCCAAGTTTGTCTGGTTGGGCAAATGGCCACGTATTAAAATGAAACTATTACAAGATAATAGGAGCAAAGGCAGTCTTGGACTACCAGAATGGGAGTTTTATTACCAGGCAATGGTGTTGAGTTGGATTAAGGATTGGGTGAAATTAAGAGACAAGAAATTAAGAGACATTAGAAGGACATGACCTCTTGATGGGTTGGCATGCATTTTTGTGGGAAAACAAAAGTAATATACATACCGATTTCAACCAACACCTAATAAGAGACTCATTGATTACAATTTGGATAAAAATCAAAGGTAAACACTAAATGGAAATACCATGATGGCTGTCAATCATGGAAGCTATAATATATCCAAATAGATTAGACCTATGGAAAATGGTAAGCTATGAAGAATTATTAGATAGTCAAGGGAAATTAAAAACAAACCAAGAACTGAAGGAAAATGGAATTATAATTGATTGGTGGCCATATTTGCAAATTCAAAATAAATATAAAAAAGATTCAAATTTTTTTGGATTTGACAAAGGGCAGAACCAATTAGATTAAATATTAATGGGACCAGAACAAAAACTTATGACTAAAATATATAAATATTTATTAGATTTCAGAATGGAAGAGGAAATAGTCAAAAGTACAATGATTGCATGGGCACAGAATTTTGGATACACTATAGAATTAGAGGAATGGGAGAAAATATGGAATATAAATTATAAGTTAATGGTATCTGCAGCATACAAAGAAAAAATATATAAAATGTTTTATAGATGGTATTTAGCTCCAACGAGATTGGCAAAAATCTACTCCAACATGAGTCCCAAATGTTGGAAGTGCAAAAAAGTTGATGGTACATTTTATCACATGTGGTGGATATGCCCTGAGGCCAGGATATACTGGATTCAAATTAAAAATTGGTTAAAAGAGATCATTGGCTATCAGATTGAGCTCAGACTGGAATCCTTCCTTTTAGATTACCGAAAGAAGTAAAATACTTAGTGTTACATATTACAACAGCCGCAGAATAGCCTTTGTGCAGGTATGGAAAACACCAAATACCCCCAATGAAGAACTAATAATACACAAAGTAACAGAAAGTGCTGAGATGAATATGCTAACAATGAAATTGAAAGAAAAAGACGACTCTGAATTCTTTACAATTTGAAACAATTGGTATAAATGGCTAACAAACAGAACCAAGAAGTGAGACAAAAATGTTAATTGAAACAATCCTTAAGAAAGTAAAATAAAATTTTGTAAATTATATAAAGATATAAGAATAGTAATTATAGCTAAAGATATTATTTAGTAGTAGACAAATGTAATATAACCAAAATCCTGTATAGATGCCAAGAACGTTGTTGATACCATGATGTTTTATGATGTAAAAAAAGAAAATTAATTAAAATATATTAAAAATAGAAAAAGAAAAGAGCTCTGCAAAAAGACTAACAAGTGGGAGATAAGGTTTTCTTATCCACTCAGTACTTACAGACCACACAGAAGTCAAAGAAATTTGCACCCAAGTATGTAGGTCCTTTCCCAATTGTACGGGTTGTGAACAGTTAGAACTGCCAAAAACTCTTAGAAGGATCCACCCTGTGTTTCATGTTTGTTTACTGAAACCTGAACACACCTCCCTCCTTTGGCATAACCAACCTACCCCCCAGTTCCCCTCCTAATCAAAGGTGAACAGCATTTTGAAGTTAAGGAAATTTTGGACATGAGGAAACATAGGGGAAGAATTCAGCATTTGGTCCCTTGGAAACATTTTCCTCCTTCTCAGTCGGAATGGGTAAATGAACGTGATGTCAGGGCCCCTAAATGTATACAACTGTTTCACTCTGAATACCCAGATAAGCCTTAATGTATATTGTAAATATTCACTGGTTCTGCGTGGGTTCTTGTTTGCCTGTTATCTACTATGTTTTGTTTTCCAGGGTGAACGCCTCTATTGCAGGATGGCCGAATGTCAGCTTCCATGATGTTTTCTCAACACCTCATGTTGCTTGCTTTTTGTTGGCTGTCATAGAAATAGGGGGAGGGGAAATTTGGTATTTGGGAGGGGAAGTTTGCTGGAGAGTGAAGACAGTTTCTGTGTGAACTAAAAAGGAAGGGATACTTTTCTACTTACTGCGCAGCTGCATGGGCTTATCTCTGCTGAGCCATGGTCAACTGTCTTGGCATACCAGATTTGGGAATATCCACCTGAAGATGTACCCCACATGACACTATAAGCACTTCAGATTGGATGTCCAGTCTGGACCCTTGGGGGAGGGAACTTGGGATAACTTTTAATATATAATTTCTGTGCCTATTTGTCTCAGATGTTGCTTTCTTTTGTTGCTACCACTTCAAACTCAGTAAAGTACCTTTTCTCTGTAAGAATGGAGTTGAGGGAGTTCTTTCTTGGGTTTTGAATGAGGTACATCTGACATAGAGAGAAAAAGAGAGAGAAAGAAAGAAATAGACACACAGAGAGAGACAGAGAGAGAATGAGAGAGAGAGAGCAAAAGAAAGAGAGAGAAAGAGAGAGAGAGAGAGAGAGGTACAGAGAGACACACAGAGATATATATACTCGTTTTCCACAGAAAAGAAAACACCGGTAGCCACAAAACCTGGGTAGGCATGGCTGCGTGTGTGTGTGTGTGTGTCATGTGATTGGGTGGGAGTGAATGACATTGAGTTGGCCATGCCCACCCAGGTTTTGTGGCTCCTGATGTTTTCTTTTCTGTGGAAAATGGGTTCAAATGGCTCTTTGAATGTTTAAGGTTGCAGACCCCTGCCCTAGAGTATCAGGTTAGTTAAATACAGATTAATAGAGTTGGAAGGGACTTGTAGGTCATCTAGTCTAACCCCCCACCCACACGGGAGACCCTACACCATTTCTGACAAATGGTAGTCCAATCTCTTCTTGAAAACCTCCAGTGATGAAGCTCCCACAACTTCCAAAGACAAGCTGTTCCATTAGTTGATCGTTCTCACTGTCAGAAAATGTCTCCTTATTTCTAGGTTGAACCCCTCATTGATCAGTTTCCATCTATTATTCCTTGTCTGGCCTTCAGGTGCCTTGGAAAATAGCTTGACCCCTTCCTCTCTGTGGCAGCCCCTCAAATATTGGAAGACCCTGGTCCTTCTCTTCACTAGACTAGCCAAGCCCAGTTCCTGTAACCGTTCTTCATGTTTTAGTCTTCAGTGCCCTAATCATCCTGGTTGGCCTTCTCTGAACTTTTTTTAGAGTCTCAACATCTTTTTATAGTGTGGTGACCAAAACTAGATGCAGTATTCTAGGTGTGGTCTTACTAAGGCTTTATAGAGTGGTATTAGTATCCCACTTGATCTTGATTGTATTCCTCCATTAATGCAACTTAGGAGTGCATTGGCTTTTTTGGCTGCTGCTGCACACTGCTGGCTCATATTTAGCTGGTTGTCCACTAAGACTCAAAGATCCCTCACAGTTACTGCTATTAAGCCTTGTTTCACCAAGTTATATGTGTACTTTGGGCTTTTTTTGCCTAAGTGTAAGACTTTACTTTTCTCTACATTGAATTTCATTTTGTTAGATACAGCCCAGTGTTCAAATCTGTCACAATCCAATTGGATCTTGAGCCTATATTCTAGGGTGTTAGCTATTCATGCCAGCTTAGTACCATCTGCAAATTTGGTAAGTTCCCTTTCTATTCCCTGCTCTAAGTAGTTTATGAAGATATTGAAGAGTACTGTGCCTAAGACGGAACCACTGCTTACTTCCCTCCATGTAGACATAGACCCATTAAGGACTACTCGTTGCGTACGGTTTGTCAGCCAGTTATGAATCCATCTGATGGTGATGCTATCTATCCCACTTTTTTTTAGCTTACCAAGAAGTAGGTTGTGGTCTACTTTGTTGAATGCCTTGCTGAAGTTTAAGTATATTATATCCACAGTATTTACCTTGTCTACTAATTTGGTCACTATGTTGAAGAATGAAATAAAATTGGTTTGACATGATCTGCTTTTAACAAACCTGTGCTGACTGCTAGTTATTACTTTCCTCATATCTAGATGTTGGCAGATCTATTTTTTTATTATCTTTTCCAGTATTTTTCTGGGTATTGCTGTTAGGCTGATTGGTCTATAGTTTCCTGGGTCTATTCCTCCCTGCTTTTTTTGAAGACGGGACCACGTCAGCTTTTTTCCCCAGTTGATCACATTCTAGAAAGTCTGATTGAGACAGAGCAGATATTTTCTTTTCCCAATAAATACCCAGATCAGGAGTTCTTCCATTTAAAAAATTGTTCACTTAAAATTCAGATACTTCATCATACAGGTTTAGTTTTATTGAGAAAATAGCTGTAGCCATTAGGCAACTTTCTAATTGGATGGCTAGATCTTTGAAATCAGAAATGTAGTATATCCCTTGTTTGGGCAAAATGCAAATAGTTTCCTAAAGGGACTGAGTTTCACATCTCATATTTTTACAAAAATGTAAAATTTTGCTCTCAAGTAAATATATGTAATAATATTTGAAAAACAGACAAAGGTGTTCAAATAAAAATGTTTGAAGTAGCCATGTAGACTGTAGATTCCAATCTTTTCAATGTGGAAAACCAAATGAATTCATTTTGTAATGAAGTATTCTTATAAGAACTTTTGGACAAGTGATCCTACCAGTCAAGGTACCTTCTAATTCAGGGGTGTCAAACTCAAGGCCCGTGGGCTGCATCCAGCCCTTGGATGCTTAGATTTGGCCCCTGGGCCTGGCCTGAAAACAGCAAAGAGCTGCAGTGCCTCTGCCAGCAAAAACAGAGCTCAGCGGGTCCATGCGTAACCCCACCCCCCGGGCTCCATTTTCTCTTGCAGAGGGTTGCAGGAGGCTGTCCATGTCAAAAACAAAGCCGGGGGGGGGGGGTCACATGCAGCCCCCGGGCTCCATTTTCACTGACAGAGGGCTATCAAAACAAACTAAAAACAAAAGAAAAGGAGAAATGTTTCCCCTTTTGCATTTGAGCCTGCAAGAAGGGACAGGAAAGCAGAAAGGAAAACAGGAAAAAACAAAGAAAAAGTAGGAAATATGAGAAAAGAGCAAGGAAGGAACAATAAGGAAAAAGGGGAAGGAAGAAGAAAGAAGAATGAAGAGGAAAGCAAAAAGAAGAAAGGACAGACGGAAGGAAGATAGATTATAATGAGAGTGAAGGAGGGTCTCAAGGAAGTCCTGCCTTAGCACTTGGCCACCACATGTACTCCCGACATGAGTCCCGTGTCATGCCCACCATGGCCATGCCCCCCCCGGCCATGCCCCCCCCCCACACCCTGGCCCTCTGACACAACCCTAATGCGGCCTTCAATGAAATTGAGTTTGATATTCCTGCTCTAATTTACACCATGCCTTGCCGACATCCCTGCATTTTCCTTGGTTGATTTGAGGTGTGACATCTCTACTCTTCTCATAGAGTGGCTAGGCCTTCCACTCCCCATTTATATTTCTTCACTTAGAAAAGTAAATGCAGAGAGCACAGAATCAGGATGGGGACAATGGCACACAATTTTGAAGCACAGGGCTTCTAAACCAGCTGGAGGGATCAGTGGCTGGGTCAATGGAGAGTGCCATAGTGAGGACATTTGTATGGCAACAACAAGAGGTTAGTGAGTAAGGCTGATGGCTAAGCAAAAACACCCTGAACCGAAACAGGAGCTGAGAACTTTTATCTTTTATCTTGTTCTTCTCAGCATTTTACTTGCTTAGTTGAACTGCTGAGGCAAAGGTTCTTCCCCCTTGAACATATTTGATGAAGAGCTTTCTATTTTTTTCAACAAACTCAGTACAGTCTCAGCTTTATATCTTCCACGGTGACCTATGTTTCTTTCAACCTTCTGTGTTTTTGTACCAAGCTTTTTGTGCAGCCATATTCATTTTGTAACTTTTTCATTTTGTAATTTGAGTTCCCGTTACTTTTTCCCAGCTTCTGCCAACCTAGCAGTTCGAAAGCATGTAAAAATGCAAGTAGAAAAATAGGGACCACTTTGGAGGGAAGGTAGCAGTGTTCTGTGCACCTTCAACATTTAGTCATGCTGGCCACATGACCACGGAGACGTCTTCGGACAGCGCTGGCTCTTTGGCTTTGTAATGGAGATGTAATAGAGCTGGAAATGACTAGCACGTATGTGCGAGAGGAACCTTTATCTTTATTAATTTTGTTGGCTTTTTTCTCATTGGAATTGTTGGAACTCTTCTAGAGTTGAGATCAATTTCTTAACCTTTGTGCTTACCTTAACTATACTTTCTCCATTATATCACTGTTTCAGTTTTGCAAAACAATGAGGAAAACAATAGTTTTAAGCAAGCAAAATTTATTGTCATTATACTGAACTGGTTGATCACCCACTTGGCAGCAGCCTCTGGTCCAACCTATTGCTTACATTTGAAAAGAAGCAAACTTAAAACTGAATTATAAATTAATCCATCAGAAGATTTTAAGGAATATTGGGCTTCTCAAAGAATTTAACAGAAAGAGTATACTATTTTCTCTATAAATATAAAAAATCTAACGTAATAGAACTTCAATGCAAATTTAACTGGGAAAGTGCTGCATGTTTGTTGGTTTGGAAGAGGTCTGTCATTCTTCATTAATGTAAGATACCCTTGATTACAGTCATGTCATTATGTTATGTTATTATTCTTATGCTGCCTTTATGTACTCATACTGTGTGATAATTGTTTCCAGATTCAAAGGAACCGTGACCCAATCCTGCTGGCCTGAAGACACAGCAATAAAGGTGATTCTCAAAACATTGTAATGCCAAGCCATATACATGAGGACTTTATAGATCAAACCCAAAACTGTGAGTTGCACTTGGAAATCTACAGTTTGTCAATGTGGGGTCTGCAGATAAGTACAATGTGCTGAAAATGGAAACTGGAAATTCCTGCTGAGAAGGACATGGAACCTCTGAAGCACAGTACCTCTAACTCAGAAAGAAACCATGGCAATAATACTAAAGGTAGCTGACAAATGTAATAGAATCAGAAACAGAACAGTCTCCCACTAATTCCTGATTAAAGTAATCAAGTAGTGCTCTTACAACACTATGAATTTGCTTCAGCCAAGTGCGTATCTTTGTTTTAGTAGACATGACCACAGCAGGGGATAGATCTATGAAGGGCTATTAGTCTAGATTCCAAAAACCAGTTCCAGGGTAACAAAGGCAGGAAATAGGTACATCAGAGACATGGATAGTCACTGTGAGAAGTGAAGTATTTAATTATGTTGAGCCTTGGCCTACTCTTATGTTCTAGTTCAGATTGAAAATGAACTTCCAAAAAGAAAAAAGCCAGAATGTGCTAGCAACTACTGCATACTAATTTATTATACTATACATAAATTAAGAAAAAAACCAGAATGTGCTAGCAACTACTGCATACTTAATTGACAGAATACATTCTTGATAATCAGATATGGGGATAGGTGATAGCAAGAAGCTCTAAATTTAGGGAAGAATTTAAGGAGGACACTAGAATTCTGGGACAGATTGTTTTTCCACTTCTGCAATTAACATGACCCCAGCAGTGGTGGGATTCAATTTTTTTTACTATCGGTCCTGTGGGCGTGGCTTGGTGGGGCTGGCAGGGGAAGGATACTTTAAAATCTCCAGTCAGAGGTGGTATTTGCCGATTCTCCAAATTTCTCAACATTTTTGCTTACTGGTTCTCCAGAATTGGTCAGAACCTGCTGAATACCACCTCTGGACCAGCTATAAGTATAGAGAAAGCAAAAGCAAAATATCTCTAGAGCAAAGCAATATTAAAGATAAAACATATCAAAACATTCTGAAATGTGTATTTTCTT
The DNA here is from genome assembly GCF_049901715.1 of Pseudonaja textilis. NCBI lineage: Eukaryota > Metazoa > Chordata > Lepidosauria > Squamata > Elapidae > Pseudonaja > Pseudonaja textilis. The sequence continues at coordinate 5,187,297 of NC_141997.1, read as the reverse complement.
CAATTAATCTTGAAATGCCTCTTTTGATAAACTGTTGATAACTCAGAAGTAGTATTCAGCAGGTTCTGATCAGTTCTGGAGAACCGATAGCAGAAATTTTGAGTAGTTCGGAGAACCAGCAAATACTACCTCTGACTGGGGATTTTACAGTATCCTTTCCCCTGCCACTCCCACCAAGCCACGCCCACAGAACCGGTAGTAAATTTTTTTGAATCCCATCACTGTGATAACTGTGTCAAAAGATTTGGAAAAGTTTGAGTTTGGCTGGATAATGAAGTTTCATTCTGCATATTAAATTCAAAGGTACATATCAGAATATTTTAAATTTGAAAGTTAAAGTATCAAAGTTCCCTTATTTAAAGTTTTTCTTCTAATTTTCAGTTTATGTGGAGTTTTTTGCCATGGGGTTGCAGTGGGAAGTAAAGCTTCAAAATCTACCACAAGAATTTACTAATGTTAATATATAGTATTAGTAAATGCAAAAACAGAACTATTTTGTAAATAGCTCTATTCCCTGGTTTGAGCTTATAATATTAATATAACCAGTTACATTCATTATTTTAGGAATAGTATACTTTAACACCCAATGACACAATCTAAATACAGCAGCTTCAGTTTTCTATATCAAGAATTTGTCTGACACATGGAATCAATTTTATGATAAAAATCAGGAATTATTCTAAATGTTTAAACATATTCCTTCATACAAGCCAAAGGATGCCTGCTGAAAGCAAAAGTAGAATAACTAAAGCAAACTGAGGTAAAGAATAAGTTTGATGATAAACATATGATACAGATAATATATATTATTACAGATGTGAAATTATCACCGAACAATAGTACTTGCCATCTAAATAGTGTCAGCAGACAGGAAGGTAGTCAATGTCACATTTGTCTTGGGGAGTTGTGAGGAATTACAGGCCAATTAGCTGAATGTCCAGACAACTGGGAAAAAGCCAAAATGTTGAGATTTTTGTATGGAAAAAAATTGGAAAAGAATAAGGTCTCCCCCCCCCCCCAAACAGCATTAGGATCAGAGGCCAATCAGTGAGATTACAAAAAGATCTAGAACAGGCAAAGGCATCCTTCTTTACAAATTGCATAATTAACCTGTAAAATTTATTACCACAAATGCAATAATTGCAACTAATTTGGATGGGTTTAAAAGACAAAATCATGGAGGACAGGTCTATTTAATGCAGTTAGTGCTAAGACAGACATTCGCATACAAAATGCCAAGAAAGTTGTGGTGGAAGAGAGATACTTCTTATCTGGGTGGAAGCATCCCAGGGGTGGGATGCAAATATTTTTACTAGCGATTCTATGGATGTGGCTAGGTGGGAGTGGCAAGGTGGGTGTGGCCATGTGACCGGGTGGGCATAGCTTCTTCTTTTTTGCACCCTCCCACTCCGTTTTTTGGCTTCCTGGGCCTCAGGGAAGCCTCCTGGGGGGTGCTTTTGCTCCAGAAAGCTTTCCTGAGGCCCAAGAAGGCAAAAAAAATGGAGGGGGGGGCGTGCAGCTCCCCTGTGCTCTGTTATTTCGCCTCCTGGGCCTCAGGGAAGCTTCCTGGGAGGCCATTTTTGCTCCCAGAAGGCTTCCCTAAGGCCCAAAGGGCAAAACATGGAGTGTGGGGGGAGGGCACACAGCACCCCCGCACCCCTTTTTGCCTCCTGGGCCTCAGGGAAGCCTCCTGGGTAAAGCAGTAAGACAGCGAGGGAGATCCCAGCACAGCTGATCATTGGAACAGCTGATCATCGAGAGGAAAAAAAAATACCATAAGGAGTGACTTGGCAGGACGGGGCAGGCAGGGGAGAATACAGTCAGAGATGTGCACAATGTCATGCATGTATGATAAAGGCTGACTGGGCGGGAGGGGCGGGCAAAAAATAGCGTAAGAGTGACTGGGTGGGACGGCCCGGTCAGGGAAGAATACAGTCAGCGATGCGCACGATGTCATGCATGTGTGATAAGGACTGACTGGGCGGGGAGGGGAAGGGATGGGCAAGCAGAAAGGGGTGGGGCCAGCCAGGGGCATGATTTGTTGGTTCTCCGAATTGGGCAGAATCATAACAACCGGTAGAATCCCACCCCTGGAGCATCCCAACTATTGCAAAAAGACAATACCAGATTAAATGGGCCTCATCCAGCAGGGCTGTTTTTATGTTCTCAAATCATAATGGCTATACAACAAATGGAAACTTAATGAAAGTTTTAGAAATCAGTGTAGTCATATTTGCTTACCTAAAAAAAATTACTTTTTAAGAGAAGTGGATCTTTTACTCCAGCCACTTAGGTTTTTTTTATCACTAATATTTATAAACATCCAATGAACTTGCATATCCAGAAATACAAATCAAAGAATAAAGGAGGTAGTTTCTAAAAAACTCAGAAGAAGTAATAATAAAGGTAGAAAATGGAAAATGGAAATGAAAGCTTGCAATGTAAAAAGAAAGAAATATGAGTTAAAGTAAGGTTGTATCTACATGTAGTTCCTGACTTATGACCACAACTGAATCCAAAATTTACATTGCCATTCAAGACAGTTGTTAATTGAATTTTGCCCTATTTTATGATCTTTTTTGCCACAGTTGTTATTTTGATTACATGACCATGGAGATTCTGCAATGGTCATAAGTGTGAAAAACTGTCATAAGTCACCTTTTCAGTATTGTTGTAACTTTGAATGGTCACTAAATGAATGGTTGTAAGTTGAGGATAACCTAGCTACTTTATTTATTAAATTGTGTGCTATATTTGAGTAAAGGAAGGAATTGGGAGTTAAAGAATAAGAATCTGGAAAAAACCCCTCTGACATTAGCAGAAATTAGAAAAATAATGTTATTTTATTGTAGACTAACAATTATTTTGAATAAATGGAGCATTTAGCATGCTTAGAGCACGTAGTTAGGTATTAATGGCAGCCTAGAATGACTATTTAGAATTGCCTTGTGATAACAATTGTAGACATCCTTGATAGAATGTACAAATGTGAACGTAGAGTTTAGATATTCCTTTCAAAAATAGAAAGCAAAGAGATGATGCACATTGAAAATTAAGCTTCTTTCTGTTTTAAAAGGGCATATTTGAGTAGCAGCCTCTGAATCAATGTTGAAGCTTTCTCACTAATTTTGTATTAGACCAATAGCATAATAACCTTCCTGTGTAAAATCAATGGTATGCTAAAATTTAGACTGACAGCTTAATAATGGCTGTATGCTGGCATCCATTCTTCTACATCTACAGATGATATTAGAAAAACTATGTATTAAAATAATGTTAACTGATGGAGCAGCTCATATGAAACAAGGAACACAATGCTGCCTTTAAAAGCAATTGTGCCTGCCTTTTTCACAAAGATCCCCCAGCTCACACTACATTAAAATAACAAATAAAACAGGTTTTAAAAAAAGAATTTTATAGTAAAACCTCTTTTTAAATTTAGGTGTACACTCAGATTTGACTTCCATAAGTAGCCTTGATTTTCATAATGTTTAGCCAGTGGTGAGATTCAGCCAATTCACATCAGTTCAGTAGACCAGGTACCTAATATATTGTTGAGTTCTGTGAACTGATTAGACGTGTTCCAGAAAATCTGTGTTTTCCAGAACATGTCTGTTTTTTGTTCAACTTCCTTCCGGGGAAAAAAAAAACCTTCCCAAAAGTCCAAGACAGGAGCGATGGAAACCTTTGATTACATTACTCAGGCAAAAACTGTCTCAGGTGGCGGCACGGGGCCTATGTATAAGGCAGCAGCCCAGGGCCAGAGCAACAGCGGAGTGCCAGAGGGTCATGGAGAGTGCTGAAATGAGCAGGCATCCTGCCTGCAATTCCTATGCTAGCTGCCCCTTCCTGGTCAGAGCTGGAATGTTGCCGCATTTAAATGTCGGTAGATGCCGGCCTTCCCTCTGGCGGGCCTGGGCAACTTTATAAAGTATATAAAAAATATGAGTGTCTCACAAGATTGATATACTTCAAATCAATGTAATTTTTTTAAAATAAAGTTTTATTTGGGTTTTCACACACAAAATACAAGTAAAACATCTTTTTTGAAAATAGCATGGTCCCGGGTTGAATTTCTTTATACAGACACAAAACTCAATTTCATGCTCCTTTTTGTATTCTATTCCATATCTTATACTATTTTACATTTTCTATATAGTTTTTCCCCTCTTTTAATTTTCTCAATTTTATTTTGAATCTCATCTCAATTCAAATCATTATATTTATATTTTTGTCTGTTCTGTTTCAATTTCATATTATCTTTTCTCATTAAACAAATTTTCTCCTGTAGTTACTAATTGGAGTATGACACCTTTATATCTTTTAATTACATCCATTCAACTCTTATTTAAACTTCAATATATACCTTAAGTTTATGACCTTCAATGTAATACATAATACATAACTTCCAATTGAATTCTGCTTGGTACATTCTTATAATACACATTCTTATAATACAGTTCAGTTCTATCATTAATAATCATTAAAATCTTAACATCTTTAACACTTCTTTTCAATTAAATATCATACTTCCTTAAAAACACATATAATCTCCATAATTAATTTTTCCCTTATTTCTCTTCACATATGTTTTATAAATCATTAAATATACCTTTTGTTACATTTATTTATTGACAAGCATTCCACTGAATTACAATAGCTATTTTATCAGACATTTTAATCATACATTGTTTCATATTTTCTAAAATTATTTCTGCTTCTAATATAACCATACTATCTTATGTACCTTTGCAGAATCCCTTTTTCCATTAAGTTTTCACCCATTATTTCTAAATAGGCCCCGTTTCTCTATATTTTGCTTTTGTCCTTTATAACTTCTTTTCCTTTCTTTCTTCCCTCTCATCTTCTCCCTCCCCTTTTTAACCCCTTGTCTCTCTAGTTCTAATTCTCTCTTCTGCATTTCCCTCTTCTGTTGCTTTCTGATTTTATACTTATTTTTCACTCTATTTTTTTGAGTTGTTTTTCCCAATCTTAAACTTTCCATTCTCTTTCCCCCTTTCCTTTCGCCCCCCATCTAAGATTACTTGTTCATTAAAGGTGGCTTCTTCTTTGTCGCAATCTTCTTGTTCTGCAGGCATTTATTGTTGTTTCTCATAATTCCAAATTTCCATTTCTAAAAACTGAAATACGAAGCCAAAAAAACCTCTCCCTTCTTGTGCATCTTCTTTGTACTTTTTAAATTCCATTTTCAGTTCTTCTAAAAGTGGAGCCATTTTAAACAGTTTTAAACAACCACCTGATTGATTTTAGTCATTCAAAACAATAACCAAGAATCCAGAAATCATCAAGTAATCCAGAGAGTCCCGAGTTATATCTTCTTATTTCTTTTTTGACTTTCTCTTCCTGGGGTTTTTCTTGCGATATTTCAGTTAGAATATATCTTTTGGAAGTCTTGTTGAGATTTTGCTATAAGTTCTTTTTTAATTCCAGGCAGTCTCCTCCCTTCCAGATCTTACCCTTTTATTCTTTTTCTCTCCCTTTCTGTTTTCAAAAGCTTTTAATTATCCAGAAATCTTTATTATCCCTTTGACTTTTTATTTTCAGTATTAAATGCCTATTGATGTCAAAGTGGATTTTTTTTCCAATTTCTTGCTTAAGTCTCTTAGCTGTCAGTATAGGAAAAGGAGAAAACCAAATCTTTTCCCTTTTCTCTCTCCTTCACAGCTTAAAAATCTTCTTAGGGAACAATGTAATTTTTTTTATCAGTTTCAATTCCAGGGTACCTTATTTGTTGCTTTTGCTGTTTGACCCGTGTTGTAATGATGAGGCAGTCGAGGTGTTTGATCATGATCAACTGAATCATGATGAACTTTATTGGAGTCTAGTCTTGCATTTATACACATTTTTAGTAATCCTCTAACATTGGTTAACTTTAGTTATTGCTTAACTTTCATTACTGTTTAGCATAGTAATTAACACAATTAATTATCTCTAGTTAAAGTCTAACATATGTTTACTTCCTCTCTCTAATCCTCCTTTACATTAATGACTTTGTTTGCCTGAGTTGTATTTGCATTGCAAACATTCATTACCTGAGGTTTGCCATCAGATAGGAACATTCCTGCAATTACAACTCTACATATCCTCGTTTTTTATTTTAAATGGAGGATTCAAAGATTTATGAATGTATCGCAATTGTAAAGGAGTAAGAGAGGGGGAAGTAGAACGAAACAATGCAAATAAATTTGGAATACATTGAATAAAACAACAGGTTACAATTAGTACAATAATAATTATTATAGCATAAAAGAAAAACTGTCTGAGCCAAGACCAATCAGGGAGCCAATTGGTTAGCCACTCAAAAGGTGAGTACTGAGCATGGATATTATTTTGAATGTATGATTGTAAGTTGGCAAGCTCATCCTCAATAGTTTTATTCAAAGAATGAAAATTTCTGAGGATGAACATTAGTAGCATATTTATCAAAAAAGAACCACATATTTAGGTTCCTTAATCTGACAACCAGCACATATCGATCCTGTATTAGATTGATCAGAGGCATTAAAAATAGGAAAACTGTCAGGATACATATCAGGAGCTATTTTAAGTCCATACAAAGAAGAATTAAAGGTACCTGACAACCAATAGTAGTTAGAACAATAACTATAATTCCCTAGCTTTTTTAATATGTGCTGAGCAGCATCATAATCAGACCAATTATGAAGCCAAGTGTGTTTAGTGTGACAACAGAAACACAGACCCCTTGTAAATTAACTAACTTTCAAGTAACGCCAACGGACAGAATTCAATTGCATAGGGGGTTTAGAAAATAGCCAGGAGTGTGAAATAGATTGTAGTTGTGAGACAATAAATGTAGAAGACATGATCAAGTTAGGGGTAAAAGAAATTTGACCAAATGCCATTGGGGGCTCATAGTATAAAGTAATATTTGTGCCATGTGTCATAAAAGTATTGGGCATGACGAACCCACAAATTAGGGTTAAGACGAACCACAGAAGTGTCATTTTGAGCAGAAAGACCATTAACTATAAACAAGAAAATACAAAGTAAAATTGTAACAGAATTAGCAGTAATTATAGCAAAAACAGCAGCAACAAGATTTTCAGGAGTCTGAGGTAATGAGGCCCATTGCAGTTGTTGTTGAGCTTGATATGTAGTAGATTTAACCTGGCCCCAAGTGATGTGTTGCGGGCACTTCAACCTTGGAAGCCGGACTTCTGTGTTCAGATGAAGATTGAAATCCGGAATCGCATTGTGAAGGCACTGATGCCATGCCATGATACGGACGAACACAGCGCGCTGAAACCCACACTGCTTGTCGAGTAGAAGGATCTTCCATTGCAGCATAACCACAACCCCAGGTGATCAGCAGTGTAGGGCCTTTCCAGGTTGGATCTGGAGCTTGGTGATACTTTACCAAAGGCCTTGCTAAAGATTCAGTAGTTTGAAAATGCAAATTAACAGTTTAGTCTGCAAGAAAATCTAAAAAGGTTAAATAATTCCAAGTATATAATGCTACAGCAATGAGATTTTGAATCTTTTGCAGATGGTAAGGGCCAGACTCAGTTTGTAATTGTTTCTGAAGCAATGCCTTAAAAGTACGATGAGCTCGCTCAACTATAGCTTGACCCTGAGAGTTGTAAGGAATTCCGTGCACTAAAGTAATATTCCATTTCTGACAAAAGGTTTGAAATTCCTTACTAATATAAGTGGGGCAATTGTCAGTTTTAAACTGAGAAGGCTGACCCATTACAGCAAAAGAGGATAGGCAATGAGAAATAACATCTGAAGTACGTTCATGTTTTGAAGCAGTAACCCAAAGGAAGTGTGAATGAGTGTCAATAGACGTATGAAGATAACAGTATGGCTTAAAGGTTGAAAATTGAGTTACATCCAATTGCCAAATTTGATTAGCTTGGGTTCCTCGTGGGTTGACACACACTGGAAAGGGAACTGCCAGTTGCTGACAAGCTGGACAAGCACGGACAATATCCCGGGCTTGAGATAATGAAATTTTAAATTGCTTTGCAAACGATTTGGCATTTTGATGAAAATAAGAATGGTTATCATTTTGATGAAAATAAGAATGGCTATCAACAGGATCAACAAACAAAGACACAACATCCTTTAAGGATTCATCTGCCTTCCGATTTCCTTCAATCAAGGCATTAGTAAAGGGAGTATGACTCAGAATGTGTTCTACATACAAATAAGACAAGCGAGTTTCCAAACTATTCTGTAAAGATAAAAACAAGGATAACAAATTCTTATCCAAAGAGAGAGAACAATAAGAAAAAGGAAGAGATTGCAGAGCTAAATACACATATTGAGTATCAACAATCAAGTTAATAGGTTGGTCATTGAACAATTGTAAAGCCAAAATTACAGCAGCCAGCTCAGCACGTTGAGCTGAAGTCTGCATGGCAGTACATTTAGAATACCATTGTTGTTGAATCTGCCAGACAACCACACCCCTTGTAGGTGAGCCATCAGTAAAAACTTTAAGAGCCTTAGAAATAGGATTTCGCACAAAAATGGAAGAAAAGGCCAGATTTAAAGTAGTAGTAACCACTATTCTAGGATCCTTGGGTAAAGAATACAACAAGTTTCCCACATATTGAGAAAAGGCTATCTGATATGATTCTGAAATCATCATCAAATGCTCATGTTCAACTTTTGTACGAGTGAAAGCTATGCTAATGAGATCCTGGCCTGTAAGATGTAAGGCTCATTTACGACCTTTAATAATCAAATCCTCTAATGCTGACTGATAAGGATAAATGTTTCTAGGCGGAGTAGCTGACAAATTAATCCATTCATGAATGTTGACTGCTTGTGGAGAGGCATTAGTATAAAGACATCCCATGGGTAAGGGTGCAGTGGGAAGAATAGCTAAACAAAGTCCTATTGTTAAGGATGTTATCCTGTCCACATATCGATGCTTAAACTTATTCAATATTTCTTGAAGGCATGTTCTTTGAAGGTCAGTTAATACAACTAGATCTCCTGGTGATTGTGCTCCCTTCAAAGACTGAAATAAGGGCAACATATCACCAGTTGTAATGTAGAAGAATGGGTGTGCCCAATTAATAATGCCAAGTAATTTTTGCCATTGTACTAAAGTGTATGATTTCTGTACTTGTACGTCAGGAAGAATTGGAATGGAGAAATTGTGCAACATTCTATGTCCTAAGTAGGTATAAGGTTGTACCTTTTGAATTTTGTCTGAGGCTACAAAGGTATAGTAAAAAAGCAGTCTTTAAGATCAACTACCAATAATTTATAAAAATTAGGAATTAAGTTAGGATTTGGTAGACCACATTGTAAAGGACCCATAGGTTGGATACATTTATTAATTTCTCTTAAATCCTGGAGGGATTTCCCATTTTTCTTTTTCCCATTTCCCTTTTTTCTTTTTTATAGCAAAAACAGGAGTATTCCAGTATTCTAGTAGAAGGTTCTATATGACCAGCAGCCAATTGTTCTTGAACCAGTTGTTGTAAAGCAGCAAGTTTTTCCCTTGATAATGGCCATTGTTCCACCCAAACCAGCATACAACAGAGCCATTTCAGAGGAAGAGCCATCATCAAGAATCAAATGAGCATTAAGAAGAGAAAGGATATCATGGCTCCAAATATAAGTATGAATATCTAGAATGTATGGTTGTAGGAAAAAAGGACTTACCAGCAGATGTTGTAACATTAATTTCTTGAACACTCTGCCAAGCAGCTGTAGAGCCTCCTATCCCCCACAATGAAGAAACTGTCTTTTTTGCCACTGTACTGGCCAATGTAAAGAGGAGCTGACAGTAACATCTGCTCCAGTATCCAAAACCCTTGAAATGGTTGCTTATTTAGGAAGAGAAAGGAGTTCAGCTGATGAAGTAAGCCTACAGATAAAGAAGTTGATCCAAATCCTGCATCCACACGATTACCTATACCAGGAGATGGATTTTCATATAGAAGAAGAAACAATTGAACAACAGAAGAATTACAAGGAAGAACTTGAGGAAGATTCACCCAAATCTGAATCATAATGATACCAGTGTAATCTGAATCTATTACACCAGGCACAACAAAACAGCCCTTTTTGTGTGCAGAAGAACGAGGCAAGATTAAGCCAACTAATCCTGAAGGAAGAGGTCCTTTAAATTGAGATGGAACTATTTTAACTTCCAAGGGAAATTTAAACTCAATTTCCTCTTGAGTGATTAAATCAATCCCAGCGCTACCAGCTGTGGCTGGGGAGGAGTGAGAGAGACTGCTGGAGGAGTCAAGTAATATTTGCTTCCAATCTTCAGGAATCATTGTATAACCATTTTTTATTCCTTCTACAAGTCCTCTTGTAAAATTACCACTAATCCCATAGTCTGTAACTACCTTTTTTAACTCTCTTAAGGCAGACCCTCCCATTCTGCTATTTGCAGTCCAAGCTGTGGCCCCTGACCAGGACGATATTGTACTGGACAAACAGACAGTAATTCGGCAAGTTCTGTTTCTGAGACAGAGGCATCATTTTCACAAGCCTCAACCATTTTCTGAAAAGACTGAACAATAGAGTCAGGAGGCTTTTGCCCTGTATCTGCAAGAGCTGAGGGAATGGAAGACATATATTCAAGTGAGGAAGGAGGATAAATGACAGCATTAGTATAACGTGAAGGTAGAGGTGTTAAAAGAGAAAGTTCATTGTGACCAAATTTTTCAATTGCATGCCTACATAAATGCCACACCTGCAAAACTTCTATTTTTGCTCTAGGTTCAGTATGCAATGTTTTCCCTATACATTTCCAATCAGTTAATTTTAAAGACCCCTCTTCTTTATACCATAAGCACTGAACTGCAATCTCCTGGACCAGCCTTAAGAGATTTTTCTGTGGTACCTCAGTATTATTTTTCTTCAACAAATAGCCTAATTCATCTACATGCTTCCTTTGTTCCTCAGAAAGCAAAGACCCCATACTTACAGAAACCAAAAAAGGTTGAAGAAACTACAAAGGGTTGAAGGTGCACCAAATCCTTGCTGGACGAAGTAAGAGGGTCCCTGTTCATGCGCCACTTGTTGTAATGATGAGGCAGTCGAGGTGTTTGATCATGATCAACTGAATCATGATGAACTTTATTGGAGTCTAGTCTTGCATTTATACACATTTTAGTAGTCCTCTAACATTGGTTAACTTTAGTTATTGCTTAATTTTCATTACTGTTTAGCATAGTAATTAACACAATTAATTATCTCTAGTTAAAGTCTAACATATGTTTACTTCCTCTCTCTAATCCTCCTTTACATTAATGACTTTGTTTGCCTGAGTTGTATTTGCATTGCAAACATTCATTACCTGAGGTTTGCCATCAGATAGGAACATTCCTGCAATTACAACTCTACAGACCCGGTCAACCAAAACTTTCTCTTCTTGTCTTCCTCCTGCACATTCTTTTCCAGTCAAGTTCTTCTTTGTGGTGGCCATTTCTGACCACCACTGCAACCGCCTTCGGGAAAGGGAGTAATGGCCAACTGGGGAGGAGAGATGAGGCTCTCCTCAACCCTGCTGGCAGTCTCCCCCCTCTTCACCATCTCTACAGGGTGGCTTAGCCCTGAAACTAGCCGGCTTGAGGCGCTCCAGCGGTGCGCACGGATCTAAGCCTCGCAGAGACGAGGTTTCGGTCTGTCGCTGAAGAAGCTCCTTCAAATCAATGTAATTTTGTGAACAAGAGAAATGAATTTACTTCTCTTCTAACTGCCTTTGTTACTCCTTGTTTCTTTTCATTGTTATTTAGTACTGCTTAGCACTGTTTAGTTTTCTGTTATTTGTACTGTATATTGAAATCTAAGATGAAACTGAAGATACACTTATAGACCAGAGGTCTTGTCTAGTGCAACAGAGACTAAAGAATAACACTTACAATGATAAATCTCATTTGCCTTTGTTTCTCCCTTATTTGGATAATGACAAGTTCCATCTGTCAGGCCTGCCTCCATTTGAAATTCAAGAAAGAAAACCCCCAACTACATTGAATTAGAGAAGAGGTACTTTTACTAACTTTGAAATGATAGCAGCAAAAGCAAGGCAAGAATCTGCATGTTTTAAATCAGAATCCCACCCCCTTTCTATTTTCCTCCCTGTCCCCCCCTCTCTGTTTCTCTCTCTTTCTCTCCCACTCATTTTCCTTCCCACTCTTGCTGCCTGTTTCTCTCTTCCTCCCTCCCTCTCTATCTCCCTGTTTCTCTCTCTTTTCCTCTCTATCTCTTTCCCTCACTCTCTTTACCTTCCTCTCTCTCTGGGGTGGGATTCAAAAACCCCAGCAGCCTATTCGCTGCCTGGTTGCTGGGTGGGAGTGGCCATGGTGGGTGTGGTGGACCAGAACTTCCTGTTTCTGGCTTCTGGTGGACCTCCAGAGCCTGGGGTAGGCCATTTTCACCCTCCCAAGGGTCTGGAGGCTTCCCCTGGGTCTCTGGGAGGGCGAAAATGGCCTCCCCAGGCTCTAGAGGCCTACCGGAAGCTGGAAACAAGCCAGTTTCTGAACTTCCAGTACTTCCAGGAGGACTATTTTTCACACTCCCAAAGGTCCAGAGGCCTCCCTTGGGCATCTGCGAGCGTGAAAACAGCTTCCCCTGGGCTATGGAGGCCCACTGGAAGCCAGAAACAGGCCTGTTTCTGAACTTCTGGTACTTTTGGGAGGGCCGTTTTTTGCCCTCTCAAGGGTCTGGAGTCCCGCCGGCCTCTGGGAGGGCAAACAGCCTCCCCTGGCTCTGGAGGCCCACCAGAAGCTGGAAACAGACCCATTTCCGAACTTCTGGTATTTCTGGGAAGGCCATTTTTCCACCTCCCAAGGGCCTCCCCTGGGCATCTGGGAGGGTGAAAACAGCCTTCTCCAGGCTCTGGAAGCTCTCTGGAAGATGGAAACAGATCCATTTAATGACTTCTGATTTTTCCAGGAGGACCGTTTTTCACCTTCCCAAAGGTTCAGAAGAGTTCCCTGGGTCTCTGAGAAGATGAAAACAGTCTTTCCAGGTTCTGTAGGTCCTCTGGAAGCTGGAAACAGGTCAATTTCCATACTTCCAAAAGGCCCATTTTTCTCACTCCCAGAGCCTCCACGCGGACCCTACACTTACCTCCATCGAAAATGGACCACGTGGAGACTCCTGGGAGGGCCAGGGCAGGGTGGGTGGGACCAGCCAGTTGGTTGAAATACCAGTTCGGGGAACTGGATATAACTTTAACATCTGGTTCACCTGAACCAGTCCGAACTGGTAGAATCCAACCCCTGCTCTTTCTCTTTCTCTCCCTCCCTCCTCCCTCTCTTGCTCTCTCCCTCCCTCCCTCTGTTTTTCTCTCTTTCCCTCCTCCCTCCCTCTCTGTTTCTCTCCCTCCCTCCCTTTGTTTCTCTCTCTCTCTCTGCCTTTCTCACTCTCCTTCCCCTCTATCACTTTCTATTTCTCTCTTTTTCTCCCTCCCTCTGTTTCCTCCCCCCCCTCTCCCCCATCTGGGGGCGGGGCAGGAAAGGAACCCCTGAACTTAACAAAAAATAAACATTAAGGGTTACAATTAAATGTGTCAGAGGATTGGAGCAGAAATAAAATCACCCAAGTTCAAGTATGCAGCACATACTTGAAAGCATTTGAAAGCTCTGTGCAGCAAAATTAAATGTGCCAAGTTCACCCTCTGGGTCCCATTCTCCTAAACGTCTCCGATTGAGCGTAATTCCTCAAGCATGAAATCTCACTTCTCCTCAGCCCAAAGGAAATTCATAATTTCTCCTCCCTCATATTTGGGCAAAAAACTTCAAATTTGAGTTCGTAAAATATTTTTTTAATCCCCCAGCTAATTAGTAGATCACTTGAAATTAAAATTGAAGTTGTTACTTTCTGCATTTCTTTAATTTCTTAGTGGCCTGCTTAAAGAAAAATCTGGTGTTCCTCCCCCAGCTCCACCAGGATAAAGTTCAACCACAAATCACTATTTTAATATTTCTATGGTTTTACCATCCAGTTCTGCAGCATTTCCTCATTTTAGCCTGCTTGCAATATTTATTACTATTTCTCTCTATATACACACAACACCTCCTCATTGTAAGTCTCTCTGTCTGTCTGTCTGTCTGTCTGTCTCCTGCCTGGGTGGGGGGGAAGGAATCCCTGAACTGGTGCTGGGTGGTGGGAATCTGACATCTGGGGGCTGACGAGCTCAGGAGCAGTGTTCTCTAGCTCAGGTGGCCGGTGTGGAGGCAGGGCATTGCATCCCTACACAGACAGCTTTGCAGGAAAAGGAACTTACATCTGGGAGGCCAGAGTGAGCCAAGATGATGCAGGGTCGCATTGTGGCTCCATGCTAAATTTCACTGTGCTGCGCAAGGCGCTGTGAGAGTAGGGGGCAGGACATGGAGACAGCAATAGCAAATGTACCATGACAAAGGCAGAATGCTGTTTCATGCAATTTTTTTAGTCCGTCAAACTTTTGTTTCCCTGTAAACAACAGTGAGAAACACGATGGAGAAATGTGATGGAGCTGGGCTGGAGTGACAGTGCGCTTGCTCACAAAGAGGGCCCACACGTTCCATAGGTTTGCCATCATGGGCCTAGACAGAGTAGAAACAACTCCACTCAACAGCACCATAATTCATGAGTACAAACCTCCCTTCCAGTTCTCATGGGACTGCCACACACCAGCTTGCTTCCACATCCCAAATGCCCAAGCCCCCCTCCCAGTTTCTATGGCGGCCAATAGCAAGCACGTTGCAGAAACCCATGCTGGAGAATCCATGGCTGATGTTCAGCCCTCCTGCAGCAGAGGTGTTAGCCTTATAAAGGAAGAAAAAGTATAATTCAAATTAATTAACACAAATAGCACAACAGGATTCAAGACAATTAATGAACATTAAGGTTTATTAGGATATTTCCAATGAAACACCTGAAGGAGTTTAGGAGCCCATCCACCCATTCAAATTGTGAAGGTGGGAAATGTTTCCAAGCTACCAAACATTGCAGTTTCCTGGATGAAGGCAAAGCAGTACAACAGCAATTTAGATTAGTTAGAAATCAAGAAATCCGACGATTTCCTGCTTTCTAGCTAATCTAAATCATGTGTAACAGGCACAACACAGGCAAGTTAGATGGCATGCAAGATAAGAAGTGAATGGGTAGGGCGGGGCAGGGCCAGACAGTGGTGCGATTTGCCGGTTCTCCAAACTGCAAAGAATCATAACAACTGGTTCTATAGAACCGGTTCAAATAGGTAGAATCCCACCCCTGCCTAGACACATGTTGAATAAACAGTTTAGTGAGTCCTTTAGCTGAAGGTATCTTAGAGCATGGGACAAAATGCACCTGCTTGGAAAATAAAATCTGTAACAACCCAAACAACTGTATTTCACTCACTGCTGGGCAATTTTATGATAAAATCCATAGATATTTCTTTCCATGGGGCCCTAGGATTGACAACACTCTGGAGGAGCCTAGCAAGCTTTTCTAGAGTCTATTTAGCAGCAACACAGATAAGACAGCTGGCAACATAAATCTCAATGTCCTTTTTCAATGAAGGCCAGCAAAACTGCCACTTGATCAGGTATAAAGTCTTCATGAAACCAAAATGCCCAGCAGCTTTTGAATCATGGGCCCACTGTAGAACTATCCCCCTCAAACTGGTGGGCATGTATAATTTGGTACCCACCCATACTAGATCATCTCGCATGGTGCACTCCTTGGTGTGTGATTAAAAACCACTCATCACTCTGGGTTGTCGGCTTTGCTGACAGCAGGGATTCGCCTTCTCTGCGATTCCTGCTGTGCTAGCCGCCTTGGTGCCTCCGATCCTGATGGATTTGGAGGCTAAGGCTGCCCTGTTGGGGCAGCTGAAGAGAGGGGGGATCCGGATGGGGGTGAGGGGCATCGCAAACCCCCCCCACAGCTGGCAATAACCCCCTTTTCTCAAGACGGTTCCAGCGGTGGTCTTTTTATGGCCACCATAAAGAAGCCGGCAATTGGATAAAGAATGCGCAGGAGGGAGAAGGAGTTTTCTTTTTTTTTTAAAGAAAGTTTTTTCTTGGTCGAACTGGGACCTTAAGGATATATTTAACACCTGGGAAAGTAATGACTTGGAAGCTATTGTTCCTGATTGATGTTTTCAGCTGCGAAGAAAAGTGATGAAAAGGGGAAGTTACTCTCCCTCCCCTATGGAATTAACAAATGGACAAGGGAAACCAGCCTTTTGGTAGAAGGTAAAACCTAAACTCCTTTGTTATAAGTGGGAAGGGAGAGGCTTGGGAAAATAAATTTTTACTCTAAGACTTTGTTGGAGGAGATGCCTTGTAGATAAAGAGAATTTTCTTTCCCTAATTTGACTTCACTCCTAGAAGAGAAACTGTAAAAAGAAGAAGCTTCTACTCTGCCTGGACTGTTTGATGACTGTGGGACTTTGGGACTTTTGGGAACTGTTTTAAGCCTTGAAATAACTGATTGGTTTAAGAAGAGGATACAGAAAGAGAAGAAGAAACTTTAAAATGGCTCTATCTCTTGATGAACTAAAAAACAATTTCTAAAAACAAAGAAAGAAGACAAAGATGTTATGGGAGAAGCCCTTTGTTTCCTAGATATGGCGCTTGCTATGTGTCAGCAAATTAAACAACAGCTGGAAGAAATCGAGGAAGAAGAAGCCATTTTTAATGAACTAAACAGTGTGATTAAGAAAGAAAGGAGAAAGAGAGGAGCGAAAAGGAAGGACTTAAGAAATAAAAAATATTTATGAAAGAGAAAAAGAAGATGCAAAAAACAACAGAATGCTAGAAAGCAAAAGGAAAGAGGAATGCAGAAAGGGGAAATTAAGAAGGCAGAGGTTTTGAGAGGAGGGGGTAAAAAGTTTAGGCGGGCTAAGAAGGAAAGGGAAAAGGAGGAAAAAGTTACAAAGATATAAGACAAGATGGAGATAAGGAAATTTTTTTCAGGGATAATGGGTAATATATGGGTTTTTTTTTTAAAAAAAGGGGGGGGGGATTCTGCAAAGTACACATGAGTATTGTAATAGTGGTATTTGTATTATAAGTAGATAACCAGAACTTTTTAAGATCTAATAAAAGGCTAAAATATCAAGGTATAACTTTAAAAGGTTTAATAATGAATGATAATAAGTTTTAATAAAATACTAAAGGGAATGTTTAAAATATTAGTTTGAATATAGAGTTTAATGGATTAATGTGTTGATTGTTATGGATTTATTATTGTAGTATTGGTTTTTGAAATAGTAGAATGTACTAAGCAGTATCTGATTGGGATTTAGGTGTTATTTTAAATTTTAACTTAGGGGAATGATAGAAAGGCATCATACTCCGATTAGTGATTCCAGGGGAAACTATTCTTTCTTAAATTGGAAATGAGACAGATGTAAATGGAGAAATGGACAAAAGATATAAAAATATTTTTTTAAAAAAAAGCAAGATTAAATATATAAAACAGAATTAAGATGAGGCAAAAGTGGAGAGGAGTTATATAAATACAATTGAGTCCATACAAAAAGAGGTAATCTGGGGCCAAGTTACTTTCTAGAAGAAAGCTTTATGTTTTTTATGTCTGTGTTTTATGTGTGTGTGTTTAATTCAGAATTAAATAATAAAATCTCGGAAGAAGACTAGATGAGAATAATTATAAACAAGCCAGCAGATAAATCAGAAAGGAAATATGATTGAATAATGATTAAAGAGAAACAATGTGGAATTTGGTAAAGGGAATTTATGTGTTTATATGGAAATGGGATAAATTATAAGTATGTGATATAAAGCAATATGTTACCTGCCTTGTAAGGATCTACAATGGAAAGAGGTTTTATGTTTTTAATGTTTAATGATGTTTTGTCTTGTTTGTTTGTTTGTAAAATCAATAAAACTTGTTTTTTTTTAAAAAAAAACAAACCACTCATCACTCTTTAGTGCCCCCTTCAGTCCCTCACACATTTCATTAGGAAGTTCAGGCTCCATTTTTTTCTGAGCCCTAGTAACCACAGGAGCAACCAGCTGCTTAGAAAGGATGACTAGTCGGATTACTTCAGGCCTAACACTGTTGTATTGAGGCAATCTGGACAAAGCATCAGCCATAAAATTCTTTCCCTCAGGAATGTAGCTCAATACAAAATTAAACCAGTTAAAGTATTGAGCCCAATGAACTTGCTTAGGTGACAATTTCCATAGGCTTTTCAGGGCCTCTAGATTTTTGTGGTTAGTCCACACCTCAGAAAGCTATTTTGCCCCTTCTAGGAAATTCCTCCAAGTTAATAGTGCCCATCGCACGGCAAAAGCTTCCTACTCCCAAATTGCCCATCTCCTCTCTGTCTCAATTAGTTTCCTGAAGGTATAAGCAAAGAGTTTTAAGGCCCCCTTGGCATTTACCTGCAACAGCATGGCTCAAACAGCCTCATCACTAGCATTGGCCTGGATCACAAACAGGCATCAGGGTTGGGGTGATTAAGTACAGGTTTGACCATAGTCAGCCTCTTGAACTTTTCAAAGGCTGCTTGGCATTCCATTGTCCACTCAAGGGGTTGAGTGGGCTTAGGCTTGGTTTCTCCTTTAGTTTTCAAGATGTTAGTGATGGGTAACACAATCTTAGCAAAAGAAGGGATGAATTGTCTATAAAAATTAGCAAAACCCAGGTAACTGCTTTCTAGTGTGCATGGGGGGCACCCATTCCAAGACTGCCTGGACCTTTTTAGGGTCCATCTATATCCCCTTGTGCAATATACAATAGTTTATTTAGAACTGCATGCACCAGCTTCATGTGCTCCTCAGAGGTGTGATTCAATTGGTGTAACAACCGGTTTAGTGAGCACACACTTTGTGCATGCACAGAGGGTTTGCTACTGACCTTCTCCTGCAATCCTGCACTCTCCCTGTGTGTTAAACAACTGATGCATAGTAATCCACTGTGCTGTGTGAAGCAACTGAGTTTGAAAACCAGGAAATACAAGTCAGAATAGAGCTGGGGCAGATAGACAGGCCCAGCAGCTGATCATCAGAGTGAACCGGTTTGCTCACAGATGATCTTTGGAGCTGCTGGTTTGGCCAAACTGGGCTGAACCGGTAGAATACCACCTCTGGTGCTCCTCCATAGTCTCAGTGTATATGAGAATGTCATTTAGGTGAAGAGGACCCCTTTGTACAAATGTTCATGCAGCACCTCATTGATTAATTGTATGAAAACAGCAGGTGCCCCTTGTAATCGAAATGGGAGCACTCTGAACTGGAAACAACCCAAATAGTTTTCCATTCATCTCCCTCCTTAATGTGAACTCTGTAGTATGTTTCCCTCAAGTCCAGCTTAATAAAGATTTTTCCTTTGGCTAAATGTGCCATCATGTCTTCATTAGCGGCAGTGAGTAAATATTCTCCACACACATACCATTTAACCCTTTATAATTCATGCAGAGACTAAAAGACCCATTCTTTTTTTCATAAAACAACACCAGAGCAGCCACCTGTGGTCTAGCTGGTTGGATGAATCCCCGCTTCAAATTCTTGTTGATAAAGGCCTGCAGTTCATCTAACTCTCGTGGAGTCATCAAATAGATTTTTGGCTTGGGGAGTTTTGCCCCATAAAGGATTTCGATGGTGCAATCTGTAGGGTGGTGGAATGGGAGTGCATCAGAGCCACATTCACTGAAAGCCTCCCTGAGGTCCCAGTATTCCTTTGGGGTTTTTTTCCTCTCCTTCTGGGCACTCCTGCATTGCAGCCCCTAATTTCCTTGTAACCTTGGCTCTTTAGCTCATAGTCAAGGTTTCTCTCCCCCTCTTCCCTCCAGCTGGGAATGGATTCTTAGCAGCTGCTTCCTCCAGTTCAGCAGAGGGTTCCATTTGTGGTTAATCCAACCAGGGGGCCTCTCCATTCCAGGTACTACAATGAAACTCAATGTCTTCCCATCCAAATTTCCACAGGTTTAATTATGAAGTGAGCTGCTCCCCCCCTGTCACAGACCATCCAGCTGGCAAAAGGCTATTAGTACCCTAATATCTTCCCCTGGGTGCCTGAAGAAGGCACCCTTAGCTCCACTGGGATGGTCATGGGGACCACATGTTGACTTACTTGGGGTTGTCATCAGAGTCAGTTTCACTCTCCTCCTGGGCAGGACAGTGACCTCAATGACCTCCACCCCCTTCAAGGCTGTTTTGTGGTGCTTGGTGGCTGTTTCTCAGGCTTCTTGCCCCCAGCAGCTGCAGGTTTGGGGCTCGGTTTAGCAGAACAGCAATCAGCTACTTGGTGTCTCTCCTTCCCACACTTGAAGCATGCTGTGGATCTTGGTTTGGGTGCTGGCTCACCTTTGGCAGATTTTGGGGGATCTTTATGAACAGGAGGGTGGGAGTTGCTCCAGCTGTGGTTGCCACGGTGTTGGTCCCTGGCCAGGTCGATTTCCACCTCATCTGCCAACACATACCAATGCTGGAGTTCTTGAGGGGTCCCTGATGAGATGCAGCTTTGATAGACTTCATCGTTAAGCCCATCCTTGTAACATTCCATCAGTACTTCCTCAGGCCAGGTGGCTATATGGCAGGCCAGCTCACAGAACTCCTGGGTGTATTCTACCACTAACCTCCACCCCTGTGTAATGGTGTTCATTTGAGTCCTAGCCTTGCTTTCGGCTAGAGGGTCCTTGAACCCCCAACGAAGTGCCACCATAAATTGGTTGTAGCTCCTTAGTTGGGTGGCATTGTCATTGTGAAGAGTATAACCATCCACTCTGCTACAGCTTTTTCCAGGGCCATGGTTACACATCTCATTCTGGCTGCCTCAGATCCCAAGTCATCTACATGCTCCTGCATGTGATTCCAGACTTGGCCTAAGAAAAATCCCACTGAATTAGAGAAGTTTGAAATGATAGTAGCAAAAGCAAGGCAAGATCTGATTCAAAATGCATGAATACATATTGCAAGTCACTCCAAATTCCTTCCCCCAGGGTCCAGCACTGAGAGTCCAATCAATGTCCAACATTATGTTGTGGGAAAGCTCTTAATCAGGTATTTTGTGCATGTGGAGTCTTCGGATGTTTGGCCTTGATGAGATATAAACAACTTCACTCAGCAGCACCATAATTCATGGGGTAGTGGTGGCTCTGGATTTGGGGTCCACTGTACCTGGAGCCAGCCACAGCTAGGGTGATAAACCCAGTTGGTCAGCACTTGCTTCCCTGGCTGGAGCATCGGGTGACTGGGCAGCCATATCTCTCTGTGGCATCCCGGCGGGCTCCATTCCAGTCCCAGGCTCTGGTTGCACAACTTCATCCAGTGCCCTCTGAGCCCCGACTCACCCAGGCTGGCTCTGGCAAGTGGCTCCCTCCATGACCAGCACCTCCCTGGTCCCCAGAGTGAGCTCTGGCACTGGAATACATCCTCCATTCGACTTGAGCCTCCAGTAAGTGGCATCTCAATGCAGACCTGGGCTGGGTGTCTGCTGTTGTGCAGTGTGCACTGCAGCTTCTGCTAATTGCTGCCTGCCTGAGGGAATCTGCCACGTCTCCAGGTAGCCCACACAGCAATTTCTTGCATCCTCCCCTTCTTCCTCCATTCTGCTATCTTCCCTGAGTTTTCCTACTCTCTGGGTACTCTAGGTGAGCAGATGGGGCTCAGGACCCTAGAAAGTAACTCCCATGGGATCTGAGAATTTTTTGCAGATGGCTTAATGTCAGGGTTCCAAGAAATGACCCCATTTCAAAACAGAACTCTGAGGCAGATTCAAAAACAACAGTTTTTATTTTGGAGGCATCCTCTTGGCATCAACTAGTGGAAAGCCAACTCTGAACTTTCCTGGGCTTTTCACCTAGATAAAGCAAAAGTTTCACTTTCTCCCAAAACAACAAATCACATTATCCAATCCAGGCACTGGCTGGTTATCTGACACCTCCTTCCTCTACATCCAGCCAGCTGGCAGTTGGAATGTCCTTGACCTAGGAATGAATGAGTTTGTTTTAGTTACACCACCCCCACCCCCACCCCCAGGTCCAAGCTTTGTCAAGCCTGAAGCAAAGTGAAAGAACCCCTAATACAGAAAAGAAAAAAGAAAACTCCCATAGCCAGAACAGTTTCAGGGTTGACAGGGTTATTAGTTGCAAAATGTTGAATTCTGTACAGAATCAGACTGAAAGGCAGGGAAACTTTCAAAAAATAGCACATGAGGAGCTTCAGTTAATATGGCTCTGACATCTGAGACCAACTAAAATTTAAGCACTTGGTAAAGGGAGTTCCATGTGGAGTGCCTTGTACTAGCTTTGATGTGAAATAATCAATGCTGAAATTATACCGGTTTGCCAGGGAGCAAGACCTAATGAAGTCAGTGGACTTGCTTCTGTGCAGACATTACTTTCCAGATGATTTTCATTACAGTCCTTGACTTATGATCATGATGGAGCTCAACATTTATGTTGCTAAGTGAGACAGTTGTTAAATGAATTTTTCCACATTTTAAAAACTTTGTTGCCACTGTTAAGAGAATTTCTGCAGTTATTAGTAACACAGTTGTTAAGTGAATCTGGCTTCCCAACTGACTTTGCTTGTCAGAAGATTGTGAAAGGTGATCACATGACCCCAGGACACTGCAATCGTCATAAATTTGAGTTGGTTGCCAAGAATATGAATTTGGATTAAGTGACCATGGGGATGCTGCAACAGTCCTAAGTGTGAAAAACAGTCATAAGTCACTTTTTTCAGTGCCGTTGCAACTTTGAATGGTCATTAAACAAATTGTTGTAATTTGAGGACTATTTGTATTCTTGAAGTATATTTTCTGCTTTCATTGATTTATAGGCTACATTGGAAGAAAAAAATCAACTAATCCAGGCCAATGCTCAATGCAAAAATACACAAAACTTCCTCCATATATGCCTATACAGTCACGTTGTTCCAGCTTTTATTAGTTCTTATTGTCAGGAAATGCATTCTAAAATTCACTCTGAATCTCCTCATTCTTCTCTTTCGCAAAACATATACAGCTTCTTTAACCATTTTATTTATTTATTTTATTTATATGCCACCCATCTCACTAGCCAAAGTGACTCTTCATCAAACTCTTCATTCCAGGATGTGGTTTCCCAAGCCTTTATCATTCTGGTAATTTTTTTCTGAGTCAATTCCAGCTTCTTTGTGCCCCATTTAAAGTAAAGAACTGGACACAGAACTTCAAATATAGTCTACTTGGTGAAAACTACAGTGCAATTATTTACCTCTTGTAATTTGAAGACAGTTTTTCTTAAACATTTGACTTTTTAAGCAGTTCTCTCATGCTGCTTGTTTATTTTCAGCTGATAAATATAGTACTGTTAGAGCCTTCTCATGTGTATTGCTGCCAAGCAATGTCTCCTTATTTGAAAATCTTGAATGCCCCAAAGCCTGGATGGGCTTCTTACAACAGAAATCAATATTTATGAGCCCATCTATTGATTCTCTTTCTGTGCTTTGTGTAATGTGACTTATCTTACAGAGAACTAGTTTGATGGGTACATATGGATGATTTTTCCTATGCAGATGCATGGCCTTATATTTTTACAGCAGCCTGATGGAACTTGTCCAATGTTCAAGCCTGAGGTCACTTTGAATTGTGATTGTACCTGTTATGTCTTTGGGACTGTTTGACAGCCGGCTGTTTGACAGCCGGCTATAAAAGGCGGCTGTTGAGCAGTGCCAGCCCCGTTGCCGCCAGCTAGCCTGCCTAGCGAGAAGGCAGACGCGGCAACCCTTTATTCATTGCAATAAAGCCTTTTACGTTTCACTCTGGTTCAGCCTCGTTCCTCCGCCGCTCCACAACACTGGCGACGAGGGCGGGATGCGATCAGAGGCTACCAGTAGTGCGATTCTGAAGAGCTGAAGCCACATAGAGCGAGCCACGGGCGCTGAAGCCGCCGATGCTCACAAAGAGCGCGAAATTCAAAAAGCCTCCGGGTTTGAGCTGTAGTCACTAGAGCGAAGTCACGGGCGCTGAAGCCGCAGCCGCCGGCGCTCACTAAGGGCGCGAAATTCAAAAAAGCCTCCGTAGCCGGAGAGACAGACACCGCCTGATAAGCGCAGCCGCAAACGCTCTTCTAAGAGCGCGAATTTTGAATGAAGACTGAAGGGACGAGCCCTGCCGTTTCCAAAATGAGTGCCAATCCGACATTCCTGCCATTCAAGCCAGCCGAGGAAACGTGGGACTCATACAAAAACCGTTTCAGCTACTTCCTCGATGCCATCGGTTTAGCAGATGCTGCTGAGCACAGGAAAAAATCCTATTTCCTCAGCTACTGTGGGGCTGCGGTTTTTGACACCGCTACAGCACTAGTTGCTCCTCGCGCTATCAGGAGCATTCCGTGGGATGAACTCCAAGAGATCCTCTCCAACCACTACTCACCTAAGCCATCCCAGATAGCCAGGAGATATGCTTTCCGAACCAGAAAACAGGCTGAGGGAGAGTCAATTAATGAGTATGTGGCAGCTCTGAGGACAGCTGCCTTACAGTGTGGTTTCAGAGACTACCTAGAAGACATGTTATTAGACCAGATCGTCTGTGGGGTTAGAGATCTTAGGCTTCAAAGACGTTTGCTAGCAAAAAAGGACTTAAACCTAGCTTTAGCCGTGGAGGAAGCCCAAGCTGCTGAGCTCTCTGCCCAATCAGCAGCTGAAATTCAAGGAACTCCTGTAAAACCCAGCAGTTCCACCATCCATTCAGAGGAAGTTTTCCTTGAAGAAGACCCCATAGACTCAACAGACATTAACCGCCTTAAGCAACAAAAGTCTTCACAGGTAGGAGCAGGACAGAGAAACAACTTCGCCCCCAAGCAACCTCCCATTTGCCTAGCTTGCGGGGGCTCCCACTCTAGGGCATCCTGCAGGTTTAAGAACGCCATCTGCCTGAAATGTCAAAAGAAAGGCCACCTTGCTAGAATCTGCCAAGCAGGGCGAACTTTTCCTCAAAGACCTCCACCACCTAATACTTTCCAAAGGCAAGTGGAGGACTGCTATACCTGCTACCACGCTAACCAAACTTCCCAGACTCCTAATAAAATCAGTATTTCTGTTTCTTTAGAAGGTAAGCCCTGCAGGATGGAAGTAGACACGGGATCTGCACTTTCAATCATCTCCTGGGAAACCCTAAAGAAGATTCATCCCAGATTTGCGAAGAAGAAGCTGCAGAGATGCCACCTGACACTGCAGGACTACCAGGGCAAGAACATTCCTGTCCTCAGGAAAGGCAAGTTTTTAGTTCAATTCCAAGCCTTTAAAGGCCGTTTGCCTTTGGTGGTTGTTAATGGTGCCCTCCCCAGTCTGTTGGGGCTAGATTGGTTCCCCTCCCTCGGCCTTAGTGTAACTGGGATCCATGCTGTCTCAACTTCCGACGTAGACGCCCTATTCTCAGATTACTCTGACGTTTTTAGCAGCGAGCTGGGTTGTTATTCTGGCACCCCCATCTCCTTCTCTGTGGACCCCCAGGCAATTCCTCTTCGCCTTAAGCCACGCAGAGTGCCTTTCGCCATCCGTCCCAAGTTAGATTTAGAATTAGATAAGTTACTAAAGCAAGGGGTGTTAGAACCAACTGACTTTGCCAAATGGGAGACCCCCATAGTCACCCCACTCAAGAAAGATGGCAGTTTAAGAATCTGCGCAGACTATAAGACCACCCTCAATCGTTATCTACAGGTCAGCGCCTACCCTGTCCCTGTCATTCAACACCTGTTACACACCTTCGAACCCGGCACCATCTTTGCCAAATTAGATATGTCCCAGGCATACCAACAGTTCCCTGTGGATGATCAGACAGCTGAGTTACAAACCATAGTCACACATAGAGGGGCATTCAAGTGCAAACGCCTCCAATTCGGCGTAAGTGTAGCCCGGTATATTCCAATCCCTCATGGAAAGGATTCTCCAAGGTCTCCCAGGGTTGTCCCTTACTTCGATGACATTTTAGTCTCAGCAATTGACAGACCTCAGCTCATACAGAGGGTCAGAGCAGTCCTAGAGAAGTTTAGGCAGCATGGCCTCAAACTTAAAAGGGAGAAGTGCGCCATCGCCACTAGGCAAGTGGACTTTCTGGGGTATAGGATAGATGCCTCAGGCATTCACCCAGTCGAATCCAAAGTAAAGGCTATCCATGAGGCGCCTACACCAACTAACAAGATGGAGCTCCAAGCCTTTCTGGGGCTACTAAACTTTTACGCCTCATTTCTCATTTCTCCCGCACAAAGCATCTATTGCTGAACTGTTAGACAAAGAATCCCCCTGGCATTGGGGACCCAAAGAAGCCCATGCCTTCAAGTCAGTCAAATCCTTACTCACATCTGAGGCAGTCTTAATCCAATTTGATCAACGACTTCCCCTGGTCCTAGCTGCTGATGCATCCCCCTTTGGGATTGGGGCTGTTCTGAGCCACAGGCTTCCCAACGGTTCCGAGGCACCAATCGCTTTCTTCTCTAGGACCTTCTCTACTGCAGAAAGGAACTACAGCCAAATTGATAAGGAGGCCTTGGCTGCAGTAGCTGCAGTAAAAAAGTTTCATGAATTTTTGTTTGGGCACCATTTTGAACTTATAACTGACCATAAACCACTCCTGGGGCTGTTATCAGGGGATAAGCAAACCCCACAGGTACTATCACCTAGAATGACCAGGTGGACTTTGTTCCTGGCCGCTTATTCATTCAAGTTGGTGCATCACCCTGGAAAAAACTTGAGTCACGCCGATGCCCTTAGTCGCTGCCCCCTACCAGTCCCAGTCGAAGACCCAGCACCTGTTCACGCCATTTTTGAAGTTAACGAACTTAAATTGCCGGTTACAGCCAAGGACATTGCTGCGCACTCAAAAAAAGACAGAATAATTGCCCAAGTTATGGACTGGGTGGGAAGGGGGTGGCCGGAAACACAATACACCGCTGACTTTGCTCCTTTCAAAACCCGTAAGCAGGAATTGTCGAAACTACAAGGATGTCTGTTGTGGGGGACAAGGGTAGTCATCCCAGCCACTCTTCGTGTACCCATCCTGAAGGTACTTCACGAGGGCCACCCGGGCATCGTAAGGATGAAGGCTCTGGCCCGCAGCTACGTTTGGTGGCCCGGCATGGATGCCCAAATCTCCAACTGGGTAAGCTCATGCCAACCTTGCCAAGAAACCAGGGCTGCCCCACCAGCAGCCACGCCTACCAAGTGGGAGAGTGCTAGTGGTCCTTGGTCTCGCCTGCACATCGACCTGGCTGGACCAGTACATGGCAGGACCTTCTTGGTTGTAG
This sequence comes from Pseudonaja textilis, assembly GCF_049901715.1. Classification (NCBI taxonomy): domain Eukaryota; kingdom Metazoa; phylum Chordata; class Lepidosauria; order Squamata; family Elapidae; genus Pseudonaja; species Pseudonaja textilis. The sequence continues at coordinate 5,160,104 of NC_141997.1, read as the reverse complement.
TAGACTCTTATTCCAAATGGATAGACTTGGCCCTACTACCCTCGACAACCACTCAAGCAATTGTTAAGGCCCTGACCCGCTTCTTCGTTACCCATGGGCTCCCTGACACACTGGTGTCTGACAATGGCCCCCAGTTCACGTCATGTGAGTTTAGCATGTACGTTGCCAACTTGGGCATCAGACACATCCTTACAGCCCCCTTTCACCCCGCTAGTAACGGGATGGCTGAGAGGGCAGTCAGGTCAGCAAAAGAGGCACTTGCCAGGTTTGGCCAGGAAAACTGGCATTCCAAACTGTCACGTTACCTCCTGAGCCAACATACGACGCCATGCACCGCTACAAATAAATCCCCTGCCGAGCTCTTGATGGGGAGACGCCTTAGGACCACCCTGGACAGGTTGCACCCCCACTACTGCCCGGACACCCCTTTAGGATCTGACAGTTTGGTCAGGGACTTTGCCTTGCATGACCTGGTGTACGCCAGGAATTATGCAGGGGATCCTCTGTGGGTACCAGGTCAAGTTGTGTCAGTCACAGGTCCTAGATCCTACAGGGTCCTCCTGGAAGATGGACGCCTGTGGCGTAGACACGTGGACCAGCTCAGAAGGCGATGGAGAAGCACAGCTGATACCAACCCAGCCCAACCTCCTAGCACCGAGGACTCCCTGCCGGTACCAGCCTACCCAGTCGGGAACTCCCTGCAGGATCCGATCTACCCCATCGACCAGGAGAGTTTGCTGGAGGGCCCGAGCTGTCAACAAGGGACACCGAACCAACAGCCAAGCGAACCTGTCTGCCGGCCGGACCAAGCGACTTGCCAAGGTCAGCCCGAACATGGGGACTTACCTAATTCACAGAGCACCACACCTGACCGAACCCACTTCCCAACTACCTCCGAGATGATTCCCGGGGGCAAGGACTTGACGCCAGCCAGCAGCTTGCCCGGGTTGCGACGTTCTGGCCGCCAGCGCAGACAACCAACTTACCTGAAGGACTACGCATGCTCCCAGCTGGGGGAAAGGAGTGTTATGTCTTTGGGACTGGTTGGAGTCCCCAACCAGGTCCGCTGTTTGAGCGGGAGCACCAGCCGCTCCCATTGGCTGGCACCGTTTGACAGCCGGCTATAAAAGGCAGCTGTCGAGCAGTGCCAGCCCCGTTGCCGCCAGCTAGCCTGCCTAGCGAGAAGGCAGACGCGGCAACCCTTTATTCATTGCAATAAAGCCTTTTACGTTTCACTCTGGTTCAGCCTCGTTCCTCCGCCGCTCCACAACAGTACCCTCTGAGGTTTGGTTTCATCTGCAGATGGCAGCTGCGGAGGTTTGCTACTTTCATCAGAACGACAAAAACAGTGTTAAAGTGTTGTGCACAAGCTCTGCTCCTTCTGCACAGGGTATAATGTTGAAAGACATCTTCTGAAGACTTGCATCTCACCACTGTGATATTATTTTTTTTGTCATTCTGCCATCCTTGCAGACAACACTAGAGTCATATTTGATATAACACTGGGCTGAAAACTATGTTCTGTTGGGTATCATTATTCAACCAGTTACAAATTTAAGTCATTGCAAATCGACCTAGCTCAGACTTATTCATTTTGTTCAGAAGGATATCATAAGAAAACCAGTCAGATGCTTTACTAAGATCATCTACAATTTTCCTTAATCATAAAAAGGTAAGGTAAGTCTGATACATTCTGCTATTGAGAAATCTATCTTGGGTTCTCTTAATGCTTCATTCTTTTCAAAATGTTTAGAGACATGCTGCTTGACAATTTCTTTTAGTGCCTTGCCCACATAGATATTATCTTTTTTGGGTCTTTTTTTTTTTGAATATTGAAACTATATTTCCTCTTCTCCAGTCATCACCAGTTTTCCAGGAATTTTCAAAGAAGCATAAAACTATAAGTAGCTATTTAGGCTAAAAAGTCAAACAACTTGCTCAAAAATAAAATACCAGATAAGCCTCTAACACAGGGGTGTCAAACTCAAGGCCCATGGGCCAGATCCAATCTGCAATGTGGTTGGATCCAGCCTGCGGGGCTGTCCTGGAAAATGAAAGGGGCCGGCCCATCCCACCCCATCCCAATGGGCTTGCATATAAAAATGAAGCATTGGGTGAGGCTGAGCACTGAGGTGAGTGGCCCAGCAAAGAGATGAAGAGGCTATGTGTGTGCAGGCTAGGTGAAGAGGCTGGGTGGGGTGAGGCCAACAAGCTGCAGCTGTTGCCAGGTGTCAGAAGCTCTCTAGCCTTTGGGGCGTGCTCCTTTCTCTCCTCCTTCCCTTTGGTGGTTTCAGCCTGAGGAGGAAGCTCTCCAGCCTTTTGGGCCTGCTCCTTTCTCACTGCCGGTGGCTTCAGTCTGAGGAGGATTGTGGTAGGCTGGTGAGTGTAGCGCAGGCTGGTCCCATTCCCATCTCTGCTGGGTGTATGATTCTTCATTGCCCACTTTGCCTCCAAGTTGCTCTGCCCTTAGGCTTTGCTTGTGCTGGGGAAGAAGGGGAAGAAGGCTTGTCTCATGTAATGGCAGCCAAGGGAAGGGCCAGCCATCAAAGGAAGTGCCATTTCCTGGGAGGCCAGGTGAGGTTAAAATGGCAGGTATCTCCAGATATTTTGTTGATAAACTGATTCACACACAGAGCCCCTCCCTGTTCATTTTATAACTTTAGCGTTTCCCAACTTGGTAAGCTGTGTTGATTTCAACTCCCAGAATCCTCCAGCCAGCAGAGTAGGGAGAATTCTGGGAGTTGAAGTCTACATAGTTTAAAGTGGCCAAGCTTGAGAAAAGCTGCTCAAGAAATAATCAGATCTATCTGTCTCTCAGGATTGGGGCTACCAAGCCATCTCAGCTCAGTGACATGACCACCCAGCCATGCCTACCCAACCAGCCATACCCAGTGAGTGGTGTCAAGCTAGCCATGCCCACCCAATCGGCCATGACTGCTTGGCCCCTGGAGGTCAACCATAGTCCTGATGTGTCCCACCATGAAATTGAGTTTGACACCCCTGCTCTAACACATAGAATAGAATACTTTATTTGGCCAAGTTTGTTTAGACACACAAGGAATTTGTCTTCAGTGCATAAGCTTTCAGTAAGCTTGCAAAACAACATAGTAATAGTAATAACAACAACAACAAAGTAATAATCATAATAATGATACTAATAAGAGAAGGTAGTGGAACAGATGAGAAAGATAATAGTAATTCAGCCATACTACATGGGTAAATATACTTAGACATAAGATGGTACTATGGGAATTAGTTGTTCAGCAGAGTGATGGTACGAGGGAAAAACTGTCTCTGTCTAGTTGTTTTGGTATGCAATGCCCTGTAGCAGTGTCCCGAGGGGAGGAGTCGAAACAGTTTCTGTCCAGGATATGAAGGGTCTGTAGATATTTTCTCAGCCCTCTTTCTGATTCATGCAGTTTACAGATTCCCAATAGAAGGCAGGCTGGTTGCATTTTTTTTTTGCAGTCCTAATTATCTATTGAAGTCTATATTTGTCCTGCTTGATTCCTGTACCAAACCAGACAGTTATAGAGGTACAAATGACAGACTCAATAATTCCTCTGTAGAACTTTATCAGTAGCTCCTTTAGAAATCCGAGCTTTCTGAGTTGGTGCAGGAAGAACTTCATTGTGCCTTTTAAATGTGGTTCTAATGTTAGGTATCTATTTCAAGTCCTGGGATCTTATAGAACCCAGGATCTTTAAAAGGAATTATCTTTTATAGTAATTGGTTCCAGTTTCAAACTATTTTTTATTGTTAGGGATTTTTTTCTAACAATGAGAATCTGTCTTCTGTAAGTCAATTCCATCACTCTATCATGTCTAGTATTCAGACAAATAAAAAGAGAATAGATCTTGACATCTTTTACATAGTTATATTTTTAGATAGTGCTAGCAAGATCATTTTGAACTTTATTTCTGCTTTCTAGGATATTGGACATTCCAACCAATATTGTGTCATCTGATAAGTACCTCCATCATAACTTCAAATAATTAGTAAAAATATTGAAGAATATTGAAGATCCATGACTGATCCTTATGGCACTTCACTCAATATTTTATTCCAGCTTGATGAGGAACTATTGACGAGCACTTTTTGAGAGATAAATCCACTTAATTATCATGCTATTTGATTTATATATAATGAGCTTGCTAAACAGCATGTCATGTGCCTATGTATAAAATACTTTGCTGCAGTCAAGATATATCTATGCATTTGAACTATCTATTAAAGAAGTAAACTTCTTAAAAAAGATTATGGGTAATGTACAATATTTTTGGGGTTGAATAAACTCTGATTTCTAATGATTGGGGAAGCCAGATTCACTTAACAATGTATTATTAACTTAGCAACTGCAGTGATTTACTTAACTGTTTCAAGAAAGGTCATAAAATTGGCAAAACTCACTTAACAACTCTCTTGCTTAGCAATATAAATTTTGGGCTCAGTTATGATAATAAACTGATCATAAACCTGTAATCCTTTTTTATCATCTTTGATTTTCATTTCCTACACATCTACTTTTTGGTTTTCAGCTTATCAGTGAGTCTAGTTATTCATAGGTTTTGAAAGAGGTCAGGTGTCTACCAGATGCTACTGCCAGCAGAGACAAGAGTGTATTCTTAAGATAGTCAAGAATGCCAGCAAGGACTGTGATGTTGATGCTATTATACATCTTGGAACAAATGATCCGTCCCAGAAGGATGTACTTTCTGTTCAGAAAGACTTCCAGAGTTTGGGGTATGAACTTAGTAATATGGGCTGTGGGCTTATATTTTCAGAGGTTCTACCAGTATACAAGGAACAAAAAGGGAAAAGGCAGCGTGTAGCGGAGTTTAATGTGTGGCTAAAGGAGTGGTGTAAAAGGGAAGGCTTTGGTTTTATTAGTCATGATGTCTGCAGCTGATCCAATGAAAAACTGTACAAAAGAGATGGTTTGCATCCATCAAAGAAAGGGACTGAGTTACTTGGCATTAAATTCACAGATTTCCTGGATAAACATTTAAACTGAACAGCGGGGACAGAGAATTAATGGATTCAGAACATTTCTTTCCCCAGCAACCTAAAACTAATAAGGATACCAGTGCATTTGAAATAGATGTTTGTGCAGGTAAGATTATCAACCTTGATGCCAACCATACCATGTGAATGCCTAGTGAGTGCCATACCATGTGCACTGATCAAATAGGTGGCAAGAAAGTAAGGGGCAGGCAGGCACAACACAGGTTATGTAGACAGTAAACACTGTGTCAGACATAAAGATTTCAAGTGCCTATATACAAATGTACAAAGTCTGGGGAACAAACAGGGTGAACTCAAACTATGAATACATGAAGGTAAATATGATATAGTTGGAATAACAGAAACTTGGTGGGATGAAACCCATGACTGCAACATACTGGTAGAAGGATACAAACTATTAAAAAACAAAACAAAACCAGACCCTATAAAAGAGGAGGTGGAGTTGCACTGTATGTAAAGGACCACTATATTGCTACAGAAATGCATGAAACCAAAGATGAAAACCTCCTAAAATGCATATGGGTCAATATAAAAGAAAAAAAGAATGACATGGCCTTAGGTGTATATTATAGTCCACCCAATCAAGCAGAAAATATAGATGTTCTTTTTGCCAGCCAACTAACAAACATATGCAGGAAACACACAACAATAGTAATGGGAGACTTCAATTATCCTGATTGTTCTATATTAACATACTCCAAAAGCTGAAATCAGATTGGTCCACACGGACCGCATCCCGATTGGTCTACTGAATGGCCGTGATTGGCTTCCTAAGAATCAACCGGGATTGGCCCAGCCGATCGCGGGAGATTCAAAGTCCTGTCATTGGCCGACAAGCTGCGAGCAATCCCTATATGAAGGGCTGCCACGGCTCCAAGATCTTGTACAGATCTTAACATAAAATAAAGAGCTTGAAGTGCACTGGTCTCCCGTCTCTTTTGTACCCGATCTAACACTGGCGATGAAGGTGGAATCGTGAGACACCGAGACCAACAGAGCACATGGTGAACCAATGCCGAGATCCCAACGAGATGGCTGGCAACACCTCACCACCCGCACCCTTCGACCAGGCTGCCGAGGACTGGGAATCATACATTGACCGATTCCTAATGTTCCTCGAGAGCAGCAATCTAAAGGATGCCAACGGACAGAAAAAGAGGGCCGTGTTCCTGACACACTGCGGGCCCGCAGTGTTCAAGATGGCCAAAGCGCTAGCCAAACCCTCAGACATGAAAGAGATGGACTGGCCCAACCTCAACTGTCTGCTGCGGAGCCACTATGCCCCCGCCATACCCAACCTCATCTGACGGCATGAATTTTATCGAAGGGATCAGAAAAAGGGCGAGAGCATCAACAACTTCGTGGCCACACTCAGGGACCTTGGGGGCATGTGCGGTTTCACCAACATGGACGAGGCCCTGCGAGACCGCGTGGTCCTCGGGCTCAGGGACCCCATCCTCCAGAGCCGGCTGATGGCAAGGGCGGACATCTCAGTCACCGAGGCCATCGCCAAAGCGATGGCAGCCGAAGCCACCAAGCAGTCCGTGGCCCGGATGCGGCAGATGAACGCAGCAGATTGACCCACAACCGTGGAGACGGCATCAACCCTGGAAGCACGTCCTGAGGCCAGCCACAAGACCACCACCACACACCACAGAGACCTCGACTCCTTCTCAGACACCGAGGATGAGGAGGAGGAGATCCACTGACTGCAGGCGGAATGAACGAGGTCACAAGTTGGGGTTCCAGTGCTCCGGGTGTGGAGGCGATCATCCCCGCTCAGAATGCCGATTCCTCGATGCCATCTGTCGGCACTGCAACAAACGGGGGAACATCGCCAAGGTGTGCTGGAACAAGAGGAACCCCAGCCCCCGGCGACGAGATGGCAGCCCCCGATGATGAGATGTTACCCCCCCCCCAGGACCAGAGACCGACACACCGAGAGCTGATGGAGCCGGGACGGGCAGAACAACCAGTTCAGCGAGGCCTGGTGAAAAGAAGAGACCCATCGGACGGTCATCATCGGGCACTCAACAACCCTCGACACCTGGAAAATGCACGTGGAGGTAGGCATCGAAGATCAGCCATGCAAGATGGAGGTAGATTCCGGATCCTACCTCTCCATGGTCTCCTGGCATACAATCAAGCGCCTGGTGCCTACCATCCACAGGAGCGAACTAGAAAACCAGAAGCTGACCCTGAAGGATTATCAGGGGAACCGCATCCCCGTGGTCGGGATTGGACATTTTAAAATTACTTTCAAGGGGCGCACAGAGGTACTTCCGCTCACCGTCGTGAACAAAGACCGCCCAAGCCTGCTAGGACTGCAATGGTTCACGCCATTGGGGATCAAGGTGACGGGCATCAACCACGTTGCCGAGGCGGACTGGGAGGAAACGCTTGTGAGGGACTTCCAGGAGGTCTTCAACAGCGATCTAGGCAAGTACCGGGGGTCCCCAATATCCTTCAGCCTAAACCCAAACATTGCCCCAATCCACCTTAAGCCACAGCAAGTGCCATTCGCGCTCAAGCCCAAAATCGATGAGCAGTTAGACAAGCTCACCATGCAAGGGGTTTTAGAGCCTATAAACCATGCCCAGTGGGAAACCCCCATAGTCACCCCGATCAAGCCGGATGGGTCCGTAAGAATCTGTGGTGACTACAAGGCCACCCTCAACCATGCACTGCAGCCGAGTGCCTACCCTGTCCCAGTGGTACAGCACATTCTGCACTCACTGGGGGGAGGCAAGGTCTTCGCAAAACTCAATCTGGCACAGGCATACCAGCAGCTGCCAGTCGATGCTGAGACCGCGGAGGCGCAAACCATCGTAACCCACCGAGGGGCATTCTGGTGCAAAGAACTCCAATTTGGAGTCAGTGTGGCTCCAGGGGTATTCCAGAGCCTGATGGAAAGACTATTACTAGGAATAAAAGGGGTGGTCCCCTATTTCGACGATGTACTGGTGTCAGCTACAAATAAAACCCAATTAGAAAGCCGCCTAAGGGAGGTCTTGCAGAAATTCAAAGACACCGAGCTAAAAGTTAAAAAGGAAAAATGTCAACTTTGCACAGAGAAAGTTGAATTCCTGGGGTACCTCCTAGACAAAAACGGAATCCACCCCATGGAAAAAATGCTCAAAGCCATCCAAGAAGCCCCTAGACCTAGGAATAAGATGGAACTACAGGCTTTTCTTGGACTCATTAACTTTTATAATGTTTTCCTGCCCCAGAAGATGACCGTAGCAGAACCCCTACATAGGCTGCTGGACAAAACAGCCACCTGGGCCTAGGGGAAGCAGGAGGAAAACGCATTCAAACAAGTAAAAAACCTGCTAACATCAGACTCAGTCCTCATCCAATACAGTGAGACCCTACCATTAGCCGTGACCTGCGACGCGTCACCCTTTGGAGTCAGAGCCATCCTCAGCTACACACTGCCAGACGGAAGAGAAGCACCCATCGCTTTCTTCTCGAGAACACTATCCAAGCCAGGGAGGAACTACAGCCAGCCGGGCAAGGAGGCCCTAGCAGTGATCACTGGCGTGAAGCAGTTCCATGAATACCTATACGGTAGGACCTTTTCAATTATTATCGACCACAAGCCGCTGCTAGGGATACTGGCAGGGAACAAGGCCACTCCGAACATATTGTCACCAAGGATGACAAGGTGGTCCGAGTTCCTTGCCGCCTACACCTACCAGCTGACACACCGACCCAGGAAGAATATCACGCATGCAGACGCATTGAGCCGCTCCCCCCCGCCCGACCTGGAGGACAACCCGGCACCCACAACATCAGCGCTGCACATAGAGACACTACCCAACCCACCCCTGACCGCGTCAGACATTGCCAGAGAAACTAATAAAGACAAACGGCTGGCGCGGGTCTTGAACTGGGTCAAAAAAGGGTGGCCGGAAAACGACGGCGGTGAACAATTTAGAACTTTTCGAAACTGGCAAACCGAACTCTTTACACAGAAGGGTTGCATACTTTGAGGGGACAGGGTTCTGATCCCTGAAACTCTACAAAAGAGGGTGTTGTCTATGTTGCATGAGGGGCACCCGGGCATAGTTAAGATGAAAGCCCTGGCCAGGAGTTATGCCTGGTGGCCAGGAATGGAAAACAGACTTGGGTAGCCGCATGCAGGCAATGCCAGGAAACCAGACCAAGCCCTCCCTCTGCCTCAATCCTGGAATGGGAAACCCCCAGGGGAGCATGGTCCAGGATCCATATAGACTTCACCGGACCTACCAAGGGACACACATTCCTGATAATGGTCAATGCTTACTCCAACTGGCTGAAGGTAAGCGCCATGAAATCCACCACCACAGAAGCCGTTATCAAAAAGCTAAACAAACTATTCACCACCCATGGCCTACCAGATGTGCTAGTTTCAGACAACAGACCACAATTTACCGCACTAGCATTAGAAAAATTCCTGGCAGAATGGGGCATACAGCATGCGTTGACAGCGTCCGCTCATCTGGCGGCGAACTGGCGGGCGGAACGCATGGTCCGTTACACAAAAAATGCCATACAAAAAATCGAAACTGGGGACATGCAGGATAAAATAAATAAAATGCTATTAATACAACACATAACACCCAACACAACGACCAACAAAAGCCCAACAGAACTACTCATGGGCAGAAAATTACGATCCCAGTTAGATAGACTGCACCCCACACACAACCCCGAGAAACCCCCAGACTCATCAAGCAAAAACCAAACATTTAACATAGGAAACACAGTCTACACCAAAATTTTCATGGGGGACCCACTCTGGGTACCTGCAAAAATAACCCAGGTAACAGGCCCCCGTCATACCGGCTACAAACGGATGATGGACAAAGCTGGAAACAGCACATTGACCAATTAAGGTCAAGAATAGCCACCGACAATGCAGACAGCCCGCAAACACTGCAAAAAGTCACTAATAAAGAAAGCGGAGGGGGGGAACCTCAAGCAATAAACAAACAGGAAAAGAAAATCCTACAAAACAAACCGAACACCCCCAAGCCAAAATAAACCAGCAATACTCACCGGTAGACGATGAACCATTGACAGATGAACAACCCGGAGCTTCACCTGGAAGGAGCAGCCAAGCCAGTTCAACCAACCCGGAAAGACCAGGCAGGAACAGCGGAACCGGCAGCTCAACCAACCCAGGTAGACCGGGAGGGAGCTACCGCAGTAGGCCCGGCTCACCCTTCCAGGTGAACCGGTGAGAGCGGCGAGGAGTCCATCTGAACCGGTCAAAGACCAAACATCAACTGAACCGCGCAGGTCAAATAGGCAGGTACGAAGCCCTGCCTATTTGTGCGACTACGTGACCACGTTACGTAGGACTGAACCAAGAGGAGAGGGGTGTTCTATATTAACATACTCCAAAAGCTGAAATCTGATTGTCCACATGGACCACATCCCGATTGGTCTACTGAATGGCCGTGATTGGCTTTCTAAGAATCAACCGCGATTGGCCGAGCCAATCGTGGGAAATTCAAAGTCCTGTCATTGGCTGACAAGCCGCGAGCAATCCCTATATGAAGGGCTTCCACAGCTCCAAGATCTTGTACAGATCTTCACATAAAATAAAGAGCTTGAAGTGCACTGGTCTCGCATCTCTTTTGTACCCGATCTAACACTGATATCAATTGGAAAACTAATTTTGCACCAAGTGAGAAATCAAATAAGTTCCTAACCAACCTAGCTGACAACTTTGTTGTCCAAATGGTAGAGGATGGAACTAGAGGGACAGCCATACTGGACTTAATTTTTACAAACAGAGAAGAAGTGATAGAGGGAGTTGAAACTGCAGGAACCTTGGGTGAGAGTGACCATGTCATACTAGAATTCAACATAACACAAACACAAGCAACAGAACATAATGACACCAGAGTCTTGGATTTTAAAAGAGCTGATTTCAATAAACTCAGAGAGAACTTGGGAAAGATTCCATGGATGAAAATCCTAAAGGGGAAAACAACTCAAGAATCTTGGGAAACTCTAAAAAGTATGATCATAGAAGCCCAGAGCAGCACAATACCACTGAGAAAGAAAAACAAGAAATCCAAGAAGAAACCAGCATGGCTGCACAAAGATCTCTCGGGCAAATGGAAAGAAAAAAAGGACAAGTACAAAAAATGGAAAGAAGGACATACAACTAAGGCAGAATATCAGCAGATAGCCAGAATCTGCAAAGACGAAGTCAAGATAGCAAAGGCTTAGAATGGACAAAGACTTGCAACAAAAGTCAAAGATAATAAAAAAAGTTTCTTCCAATATATAAATAACAAGAAAAAACCAAGGAAACAGCCAGTCCACTAAAGAGAGAAGATGGCAAGGAAGTAACAGGCAACAGAGAGAAAGCAGAACTGCTTAACTCATTCTTTTCATTGGTCTTCACACAAAAAGAAACTGTAGCTCAACCCACCAAAAACATAATTGTAAAAGACAGACTAGAAATAAAAGTGAAAATAAGCAAAAAAATAGTAAGAGAACACCTGTCTGATCTTGATGAAAACAAATCACTGGGGCCTGATGGATTACATCCCAGAGTTTTAAAGGAGCTGGCAGAGGTCATCTCAGAACCACTGCACCATATCTTTCAAAAATCCTGGAGCACCGGGGAACTACTAGTGGACTGGAAAAGAGCTGATGTGGTTCCCATCTTCAAAAAAGGAAAAAAAACCAGTCCCAGGAAACTACAGACCAATCAGCCTAACATCAATACCCAGAAAGATATTGGAAAAGATAATAAAAAAACAGATCTGCCAACATCTAGAAACAAGTAAAGTAATAACTAGCAGTCAGCACCAATCTTATTTCATTCTTAAACAAAGTGACTAAATTAGTAGACCAGCAAAATACTACGGACATAATATATTTAGATTTCAGCAAGGCATTCAACAAAGTAGACCACAACCTACTTCTTAGTAAGATAGAAAAAAGTGGAATAGATAGCACCATTAGATGGACTCGCAGCTGGCTGGCAAACTGTACTTGAGTAGTCCTTAATGGGTCTAAGTCTACATGGAGGGAAGTAAGCAGTGGGGTGCCACAAAGTTCTGTCTTAGGCCCAGTACTTTTCAATATCTTCATTAACAACTTAGATGAGGGAATAGAAGGGGAACTTACCAAATTTGCAGATGATACTAAGCTGGCATGAACAGCTAACACCCAAGAAGATAGGCTCAAGATCCAGATGGATCTTGACAGACTAGAACACTGGGCCATATCTCACAAAATGAAATTCAATGTAGAGAAAAGTAAAGTCCTACACTTAGGCAAGAAAAACTAAAAGTACACATATAGACTGGGTGAAACCAGGCTCAATAGCAGCAACTGTGAGAGGGATCTTGGAGTCTTAGTGGACAACCAGCTAAACATGAGCCAGCAGTGTGCAGCAGCCTCCAAAAAAGCTAATGCAATCCTAAATTGTATTAACAGAGGGATACAATCAATGTGCTGTCCCAGCCAGTGTATGGGAGTTGGATAGTTACTTAAGAATTGTGAGCTTAAGGGAATGCATCATGGGAAATGTAGTTAAAGGTATCCTGAGAAATGTAGTTCATGTCACATGGCTACATCTGTAATCCTGATTGGTCACTAAATTGACCCTTGAGGCGTTGAGGGAGGTTTCTTCCATTCTTGCCTGGACTCATGAACTGATAACAGCTTTCTTTCTATCACTATGAGATGGGTTAGGAAAATAACCATTTTTTACCTGCAATGCTGATATACAAAGGATTGGTCATTATAGAAGAGCTTTGTCACAAATGTGAGTTATGAAGATACCTGATGTACCAATAAATGTACTTTGTTATGGATGTTTTGTGGAATTATCTATCTGCATCTGCACAGCCACAAATCCACCTCTGTACATGAGACAGGTTAGAAAAATAAAAAAAATGATTCTGAAACCCATCTGTATAAAATTATTAATTTTGGATTTTTGATAAAACAACGTAATATTGAAGCCAGGAGTGAATGTGCAATGTTGATATGAACCTGCATGTCTTGTTGTCTCTCTCTCTCTGTGAGCATTGGAACTCTTCACATGCTGTGGATGTTGGGAGGGGCTGGAGTTTCCCACATGCTACAAACAGAGATCTTTCTACCCACCCACCCATCCCTCGTCTCTGCTCAATTTGCCTTTCTACTATCTCAGAGACTCTATCTGCATAACAAGGAGAGTTAGAAATTTCCCAGTTCTCAAAAGATAATCAAACCTCAGTTGAGAAAGTTTCAGAAATGTAGCATGTATTGATAAAGGAAAGGCTTCGCATTTCTTCTGCTCTTGGCTGCCAATAAAGAAGCCAGAGTAATCAACATTCCTCCGTCTCCAAAGCAACGAAGCAGATCCCTCCCCCCAAATCACAAAGACTGACTCCAACCAGAAGTCAGTCATTAAACTACCTCATCAGATCCCTTGGTCTTAAACTCTCTACATGCTGTTTGCATGGTGGGAGGGGCTGGAATTCCCCACATGCTACAAACAAAGAGCTTTCTAGCCCACCCCCCTCTTCTCTGTTCAACTTTCAAAAGCCTGTTTGGCTGCTACGAGGAATCCCTCCCCCTCTTTCTCTATCCACCCATAGACGATCAGGAGTCTGTCTGGATTACAAAAGGGAATTTTAGCAGGACTCTGTAAGATTTTCTGAATCTTAAAGCAGCCTACAGCAACATTTGGTATTCAAAGAAAAATCTCCCTGAGTTTCCAATATGTGTTTGCATTGATAAACCCTTTTGAAACCATTGTGACCAATTAATCAATTTAATTAAAATGTTCCAAGATTATCTGCAACCTACCAGACTCAAGTAAAGCAGCTTACATTTCCATCTGGTGGTCAAGAAAAAATGTACAGTGAACTCAAATAATTCTTACCATTGTTTTTCCTTCCACAAAAACATTAATTAAACCTAAGCAATGCAGCCCACAGCTACATCGGGACTCAAGGAGAAATTTCCCAGATTTTGATTTTTTTTAACACAGTTTCTCAAATATTGACCAGAGTGATTATCCAATGTCAATCCCCTTTTGTTGAAAATATTGTGCACCATTTAATCAACTTAATTCAAAGGTCCAAAGAGTAACTGCAACCTAATATGGGCATAGCAACAGTGTCTTCCAGACCCTCTGCAGCCACCTTGTGAAGCAAGCGACCCTTATAGGCATATTTTTGCGTTCTGCCCTCAAGTCTTCAGGCTACGCTGTGCATATTTCTGTGTTCAGCCCTCTAGTCCTCAGACTTCGCGATGCAACCTCTAGTGTCCCCTTTTGTCGCAAGCTCGCACCGCACCCAAGAAGCAGCCATACTGTGTGCTGTGCTAGCATCGCCCAGACTCTGCAGTGCTACCTACGTGCTTAAATATTAAATCCAGCAGCAATTCTACTTTCTGCTACCTGCTTGCAGCGTACCCTATTACAAAAGGAATTGCACAAAAAAACTACTAATTTTTTTCCAAAATTCTTCTTTTGCCAATTTGAAGCATGGCAACTTCCTCAGCCATGACAGATGTCTCTGATGTACCAGAAGACCTGAATCCTCCATCCACCCTTGATGTAAACATGGAGCCTGATTCCCAACAACCGCCTTTAGATGTCCAACCCTCTGGAGAAGCCGCGATACCTCAGAAGGCCTATGACCTCAGACAGCATAGGAAGCTTACCTCACCCATGGTGAAACGCTTCAGAGAGGATTGGAAAAGGCAGTATCACCATCATGCAGATGCATGGATGGAGCTGGTTAAGATACCCCCAAAAGCAAGTTGCCCCTCGATAGCCTCTTCCTGATGCAGAAGGAGTTAGAGGAGCATCTTGCATGGTGGAGAGACAGTGAAAATAAGCTTAAATACATACAGTCGAACCTGGACAACCCAGACTTACAAGAACACATTCAGTGCTTTGAGGAGGTGCACAAGGAATGTGAAGACAGCATTTGGGAAGGCAGAAACACCCTCCAGGCCACGTTCCTTGCGCTACAGAAGCAGCAAATACCGAGGGAGAAGTCCACATCCATCATAGCTCCTCGATCACAAGCAGCTTCTTCCCACCACTCAAAGAAAGCCTCCTCCCTCCATCCCAAATCGGGTAGATCGCAGGCAGGTTCTAGTGTCTCATGCCAATTCTCTGCTGCTGGCTCCCACTATCCTTCCAGAACATCCTCCCATCGTAGCAGTGCATCTCAGGCCCCCAAAGCAGCAAGTTACACCGAATGGCTGCAGAAGCTGAAGTAGAAGCTGCAGTAGCAGATGCAGAGCTACGCGCCACAGAGAAGTTGACATGGCAGAAGGCAGAAATAGCCAGTCAACAGGCAGAAATGACCAAAACCCAGGCCAGTCAACAGGCAAAAATGGCCAAAGTCCAGGCCACTCAACAGGCAGAAATGGCCAAAGCTCAGGCCACAGCGCAGGCCAAATTGGAGTTGGCCGAATGGTGAAGAGAATCAGCAACAAAAACGGCACGTGCCTCAGCATGGTGGAAAATGGCTGACAACACCTCCCTCCAATTCAACCTTGAAGAGTTGGGAGAAGAGAGCCCAGATACCATGGGTCAAGGCCTACGTGGACGAGTAGCAATTGATACAAAATGAGCAGCTGGAACTGCCTCAGTTGCCCAGCAGCCTCCCACAACCAGGGAAGCACAAGGATGAATCTTAACCACAGACTCTACACGTCAGTTACACTACTGATGTATGACCTAAAATAAGGGATTCATTTCCCTACAACAGCAAACCTTCCCCAACTGATGTACGTAATAAGGTCCGAGATTCTCTTCCCAACACTAGTGTCCCTACTCCAATGTCTCATGGCCTGCCAGGTGAGCAAATTAGCCCAACAGTGCTCACAATAACTTCTTGACAAATCGATATGCCATCGACAACTGCCACACTCAATCCACAGGCAGCAGCATTCCTGCCACAACCTCAAGACCAATCCAGCTCCCAGGCACCACAAGATAACCATGCCCAACCTACACAGCAACATGACACTCGATCATCATCCCCAGTATGGGAGAATGACATCCTCCATAAGTACTGGGAAGAAGACTACAACCTGTCATTGACTTACAACCCGAACCCATCCTACGAGAATCCAGGGGGAGAACCTTCTATGCCAATACCTCCCCCCAACTCAGCAAATGCTGAAGATTACTGGAGAAACTTGGCTGTACAGAGTGGAAAGATAAATTTGCATGCCAATGGAGTTCACAGATTCTCTGACAAGCCAGGAGGTGAGTATCTAGTATGGAAGAAAATTTTCCTGCGCCCTGTTCAGGTGGCATGCCTGAACCCTGATGAAATAATCAGACACTTGATAGCATGGCTAAGGCCACAGTCTGCTGAAATACCAAGGGAACTTTTGGCATCCCACTTAGACGACCCGGCTGCTGCCTACGGTTTTCATGAAAAAGTCTTGACGAACTGTATGGCACTTCCGAGGACTTAGAAGCAACACTCTTGGATAGCCTCAACAGTTTTCTTAAAATTCCTATCAACAAGCCTCACTGAATCATTGACCTCGCTAACATATTTGTCCAGCTGAGAACGGCACAATGGGATCCCAACTTACTGACACTCGCCTGTCTCGATCACATCAACACACAGAACAAAATTGTTCAAAAACTTCTTCAGGTGCTAATTGAAAAGTGGCTCCAGTTGACTGACACCTTCATGGCCAAGGGTCGCCATCACTTTGTACCCTTCACACTTCTTGAAGAATTCATCTCCCACCAAGCGACAGTGTGCAAGACATACCGAGCCCATGTACTCAGAGCTGTTAGCCCTCCTAATACCAGAAGATACAATAGCGACCATATATCGCCCTCAGGCCCTATGCATACTACCAGAGAAAGACCCTTCATGGTTGACCCTATGCATACTATCAGAGAAAGACCCTTCATGGTTGACCATGACACCGAGATTGACTCCTCATCCACACACAGTTGGAGAGAGACCTCATCCCATCCACCCCAAGTTAGATCTCCCACTACAAGGAGAAACCAGTTCTGTCCTATGCACAACACTCGTCACTCACTGAACAGCTGCACTGGGTTTGCAGCGAAATCACTGTCCCAATGAAAAGAATTGCTAAGAGAGTACCAATACTACTACAAGTATTGCAAATTCAAACATTCGCCCAAATACTGCACAACCAAAGTGCAGTGTTACATCTGCAAAAATGACCAGCACCCGACTGCGCTGCATCCAGACGCCGAGCTGCCATCACAGATACCTTATAATCCTCCTTCAAACAAGGAGTCTCAACGTAACACAGAAGCATGCAGTGTTCCTTGGCAGACTGACAAACCACAACCAAAACCATGCATGAGTGTAAACTGCAGAACACTGTGCACCGACTCACTATACTCTCATTTGTGTCTTCCCATCTGCTTAGCCAAAGTGTACCCTGAAGGACGCCCTGAAGATGCCGTGAAAATGTACGTGTGGATAGACACTCAAAGCACCTGCACCCTGGCCAGACCCGCATTCTTCGACCTCTTTGAGATGCAACAGGCCAAACTTCCCTTCACCGTATCAACATGCCACGGACCAAGAAGCATGGAGGGGAGGAGAGCTACTGGACTTTGCATAGAGTCATTAGATGGAAGTCCCCAATTCCCACTACCACCCCTATTTGAATGTGATGGCATACCGAATGACAGTCAGATTGCAACACCTGAGGTCATAAGTAGCATGCCTCACCTACAGCACCTTGCTCATCACTTTCCCGCTCTAGATCCTGAGGCTGATATCCTAGTCTTGCTGGGAAATAATACCCCATGCGCCTTGCTCTTCTCTGAGTCAGTCGGCGGTCCCATTGATGGCCCAGTGGCCATCAAATCTCCACTAGGATGGGGGATTGTAGGAATTGTCAATGACGCCCAGTTGCAGGCTCCAATCCTGGCAAATACCTTAGAACCATCCATTCCACCCACCTTCTGACCCCCTTTAGCACCACCAAAAACAAGAATGAAGTTCCAGCCTCAAAGGCCACCGCCGATCAGTACATGTTCACTAGAACACCCTAAACGGCCACCAACAACCACCAGACGTCCATTAAGACACTCTACACAGGCATATACCTACCCAACACTCTTTCCAACAGCTTCCTGACGCCCTTTGACACTGTGGAAGCAAGAGTACCGTTCCAACCATAGAAGACCAACAGAAGCGACCTCCAGACTTTCACCCTTGCCACCAAGTGTACCTGTCCACCCTAAAAGGCCACCAGAAGCGACCACCAGACTTACACCTTTGCCAACAAGAGTACCTATACACCCTAAAAGGCCACCAGATGTGACCAGCAGACTTGCACCAAGAGGCCTAACTTGAAGATTGAAAGCTTTGCATGCTTTGCTTTGTTTGTTTAATGTTTAATGTTTTTCTCTTAGTTATATAGCTAACTGTTTATCTTAGTTATATAGTTATATGCTATTCAGTTAGTATTACTGTTTACTGCTTATCTTAGTTTATAGTTAATTTTTTTTCGTCTTCTCTTCTTTTAATAGTGGAATTTACAATTCCAGGCGGGGAATGTGCTGTCCCAGCCAGTCTATGGGAGTTGGATAGTTACTTAGGAATTGTGAACTGTCCCCTTAAGGGAATGCATCATGGGAAATGTAGTTCATGTCACATGGCTACATCTGTAATCCTGATTGGTCACTAAACTGACCCTCGAGGGGTTGAGAGAGGTTTCCTCCATTCTTGCCTGGACTCATGAACTGATAACAGCTTTCTTTGTACTGATATGAGATGGGTTAGGAAAATAACCATTTTTTACCTGCAATGCTGATATACAAAGGATTGGTCATTATAGAAGAGCTTTGTCACAAATGTGAGTTATGTAGATGACCTACAAGGTCCCTTCCAACTCTGATTATCTGTTATCTGTTAAATCTGTTAAATAAGCTGCTTAATGCTTTTCATATTTTTCTTCTTAATAGGAATTGTTTACGTCTGCATTTTTGATATCTCATTTTTAGCATCTCTCATTCCTTTTTCTCTTATTTATTCTTTGGTACTTTAAGCTATGAGTATTGTGCACCTTTTGTCTGAATTCATTAAAATCTGCCTTCTTAAAGAACAAGGAACATGATTGAGTTTTATGAACTTTTGCTCCCATAATTGGGGAAAGCAACGGGACATTGTTTCTTTCTCTCAAACTACCTCATGTCTTTACTCTATT
The DNA here is from genome assembly GCF_049901715.1 of Pseudonaja textilis. Taxonomy (NCBI): domain Eukaryota; kingdom Metazoa; phylum Chordata; class Lepidosauria; order Squamata; family Elapidae; genus Pseudonaja; species Pseudonaja textilis. The sequence goes on along the minus strand of NC_141997.1, from coordinate 5,140,889 downwards.
TACTAATTCCTAACTGTCAGTCAGAATTAAGTCCAGATTAGCTACCTTGTTGCTCTACTATTTGAAAGAAGAAATTGCCAACAAGAAATCTACTGGACCTTAAATGGCTTATTTTTTTTTAGCAAATATTAAAATAGCAGAAGTCTCCTATCACCTCTATAGCTTATCCTCTTGAGAACTTGGTAGATTAAAGCCATTTCCACAATGCCTGCCTAAACAGGTAGCGTCCTGTCAAATCCCATGATAGCTTTACTTTTGTTTAATGATCTTTATCCCTACGTTTTCCAAAGAACTTTTATATTAAAGGATAACATTTTCTTTATTTCCACACAACCTCTTTATAAGCAAAGCCACAGTATCTTCCTATTTATTTTTAATTCATTCTATTGCTGTTCAAAAAATAATAGCCTTCAAGATCTACATTTCAATCATATGTCTACTCCCACAAGGTTTCCATAATATCCATCCTTCCATATCTGCTTTTCCCACATCTGGATTTGCAGCTTTTCTTTACCGGAATTCTTTGCATTGACATACAAATATTGGTGACCGGATGGTTTTTCCCCCTCCCAGTTTACCAGTCTTCTTCCATCCTTCCAAGGTTGATAAAATGAGGATCCAGATTGTTGGGGGCCATATAATGACATTATAAACTGCTTAGACCGTATTATAAAGCAATATGGAGCAGTATATAAGTCGAAGTGCTGTTGCTACTGGTCTTCTTCGTGTTGAAGATTTCTAAATTCCCTTTTCTATCTTGTGCTTCCTTTTTTACCATATGCAGCCATATTCAGGGGTGGGATTCGAATTTCTTAACCGGTTCTGTGGGCGGGGCTTAATTTGTGGGTGTGGCTTGATGGCAATGTGATTGGGTAGATGTGGCTTGCTGGCTGGGCATGGCTTGGTGGTCACATGACTGGCTGGGTGTGGCTTGGTGATCATGTGACTGGGTGGGCGTGACCAACTTGATGTCACTCATGTCAAGGGCTGTCTCACCTGGCCTCTCCCCTCCCAGCCATTCCTTGTGACACCCAGCTTCAACTTATCTATAGTTCGGTAAAAATGTTGTTCACCTTTTTTTGACTTTATTATCTACATACTATAGATGTAATTTCATGGACCACTGAAAGGAGGAAATGGCTCACATGCTTTACTCAAGAGTGTGATAGGCAACAGGCTTTTAAGGGGCTGCCACAAAGAAAGGGGGACAATGTATTTTCCAAAGAAGCAGAATGCAAACAAGAAGCGATGGATGGAAACCGAACAGAGAGAAGCAACCTAAAACTAAGGAGAAACTTCCTGTCAGTGAGAACAATTAACCAGTGGAACTGCCTGTCTCCAGAAGTTCTGGGTGCTCAATCATTGAAAGTTTTTAAGAAAAGACTGGACAGCCATTTCTCTGAAATGGTATAGGGTTCACCCCAAGATCCCTTCTAAGTGTTATTCTGTTATTCTGACACTTTTCCCAGGACCTCTACTTGGCATCCTCCATTTTCCTGCCTGAGCAGGGGGTTGGACTAGAAGACTTCCATCATTTTTTTCAACTCTGTTAAACACATGTGTATTTATGCTCTGGACTATAGACATGTAAACCCTGAAAAATACCTGGGCAAAAGAAAGGCAGTAAAATCACTCTAGGTGTAGGGACAGTGTAAAATATTAATATATGATAAATAATGGAACAATTAAAAATAACAGCACAGAGTTTTCTCTCCCCCCTTCCTTCCTCTTTCTTTCTTTCTTTCTTTCTTTCTTTCTTTCTTTCTTTCTTTCTTTCTTTCTTTCTTTCTTTCTTTCTTTCTTTCTTTCTTTCTTTCCTTCCTTCCTTCCTTCCTTCCTTCCCTCCCTCCCTCCCTCCCTCCCCCCCCCCCCTCTCACACACACACACCTGGTCTGGGACGACTGAATGATCCAGCAAGCTCCAGTCAGCAGCGGGTGGCGGGAAAAGGAAGAAGGGGGGCATGGTGGCGGGGCCATGGAGAACCCCTCAGCACTCTCAAAGTACCTTCGCAGGCAGCGTGTGGCAGCGGTGGGGCTGTGGACATGGAGAACCCCCCCAACCCTCCCAAAGTACCTCAGCGGGAGGCAGTTAGTGGGCGGTGGCAGTGCTCTGACCCGGAGGCAGGGACCTGGATGCCTCCCATAAGCAGCGCCATTGCTGCAGCTCTTCCACCTGCTTCCTTTCATTTTGCCCCCAAGAGAAGGGGGAAGAGGTGGCAGAGGTGGTGGAGGTGCTGCAGCAATGGGGCTGCTTACAGGAGGCAGCTGGGTCCACCGTCCTACTGGTCGGAGCACTGCCACTATAGCTCACTTCACTGCAGCTGCCATGTGGTAGGGAGAGCTAGGAGAGCACCACATGATGGCTTAGCCAGCCAGCTGAGCCTGGGAATTGGGTGGGGGAGGAAGATAGGTACTCCCCAGCCAGCACCACAGGTAGGATGGGGACACACCAGTGGGAAAGCCAGCCAGCCGAGCCCAGGGATGGTGGTGGGGCAGGCAGGTAGGCCCCAGCCAGTGCCACCGGAAGGATGGGATCACACCAGTGGGGAGGCCAGCCAGCCAAGCCGGGGTATGGTGGGGGGGGACCAGCAATGTCTGGGGATAGTGAAGGAGGGGCTAGCGAAATTCGCAGGCTTACCTGTGAGCAGGCAGATCAGGGCTGCTCAGTTGGGGTTAGGATTAGCCTAACCCAGCTGAAAGGAACAGTGGAGACGCTTGTGGTGGTGATGGTGGGGAAAGGCAGCCGGGGCTTGCAGAGCCTCACTCACCCAGGGAGATCATCAGATCAGGTAGGGCCACAGCAAAAGGCAAGCAGCAATGGCTGGCCTGGCAGGTGGGCAAAAGCAGGCTGCAGGCATGTCGCGCATGCACACGATGTTGTGCATATGCAATAGGGACTGACTGGGCAGGGAGCAGAGAAGCGGGCAGAGATGGGCGGGGCTGGCCAGAGGCCCAATTTACTGGTTCTCCGAACAATGGAGAATCATAACAACTGGCTCTACCGAACCAGTCTGAACCAGTAGAATCCCAGCCCTGCCCATATTTCTAATGTTTATGTCTTTTCTACATGAGGCTGTCCCTTGGTCTCCCTGGAATCAAAACATTGCTAACATTGACTACTTACCAGTTCATTTCTAGGGTCCTGCTTTTTCTATTTAGATGAAAACATTAATTTATCTTCCTATCCAGTACTTTATGCTAATTTGTCAGCCTCTAAAGCAGTGGTCCCAGTGGTGGGATTCCAATAATTTAACAATTGGTTCTCTGCCCTAATGTCTCCTGGATGGGCATGGCTGGATGGTCATGTGACTGGGTGGGCATGGTCAACTCGATGTCACTCGCATCAAGGGGCGTCTCACCTGGTCTCTCACCCTTCCCCTTCCCAACCACTCCTCACCTCATCTTGCATGTTATGGTGAGAGAGGAAGCTTTTTCAAAGTCATCTTCCCCATGATACTAGTCAATAAGATGAGAAATAATGTTCTACAGTGGTATTCAGTTTACTACAATGATTTTTGCAAAATGCACTAAAGCTTGAAGAATGCATCTCTGCTTATACTGATAAAGATTATTCTTTTTGAACATTAAAGCATATAGTCAAGCAAATATTTCCAATCCATTGTAAATGAAAACACATTTGAAAGGTATTTTCAAAACAGTCAGTTAGTAGATGTATTGTCACAGTTTGTAGTGATCCAGCCACCGCACAAACAAATAATTCAGCAGAACTTCTTTATATACAATGATATAAAACATGATGTATGTATACAATATCCATGCAGCTCTTGTAATGTGGTAGAGAAAAGAAGTAATAAGTACACAAACAAGCACTAGAACACACAACCAAAGAGAAATGAACTCTTTTTATACACAGAACAGTTAAGCTGTTGCCTAGGCTACAAACTGTCTCACATGGCTCACATAATAAATCCTGTGATTCAGTCACCAAACAGTCCCTATTGGCTGACTTGTTGCCATATCTATTCTAGTTCATGAATTCTTATACACTGACAGTCTTACCATTTTTTCTCTTCTCTTTTAATTAAATCTTTCTGCTTTTTTTAATGAGGGCTTAATTGGGCCTTATTGCAATGATCCAAAACTTTTACAGAACCTTCACAAAGAACCACTTCTAATTTAACTGGAATACACTGTTTTCATTCTCAGTTTTTCTGGTTACAGAACTTCCCTTCATTCATCATTTCTCCCTTTAATGAAGTTTGTATATACTTGCAAGAAGTGTTTAATTTTTCTGCCCTGGCAAGGGCAGGCCGCTGTATCCAGGCCCAGCTTCATCCTTTGAATGGCAATCCAAGCACTGGAGGGCCACCACTGCCTCACGAGCCAGCCAGCCTGCCTAGTCCAAGTCCTCCAAATGCTCCTGGCCAGTCTCCTAGGGACTGGGCATGAAGGGATAATTGCGCCTGGCCCCATGTTGCATGGAAAGGCCTGCAGGCAAGGCTTCTAGGTCCAACAAAGAGGCAGGGGGAGGGACTTCCTCCTCTCCCTCTTCTGGGGATATTTTCAAACAAAGGGCTGGGAACTTTAAGCGAGGCATGTGCTACAGCTCACCCACCCCCACTGGCAGCTCTGGGCTGGGCAGCAATTTGGCTTTTCTGGCTGGCTGCAATTGTGATCTTACCTTCCTCCTGCAGCTGATGGCAGGGGGGAAAGTGAGCCAAGGTTGAGCCATTGCCACTCAGCTCCCCACCCCAGCCTGCATCTCGCCCCGCAGTTCCTCCACGGCTGCTGGGCCTCACCTGCCAGTGGGCAGGGGGCAACCAGGGAGCATGAGGCTATGTTGCCCACATCGCCCCTCTGCCAGCTGCCCCTCCCTCACCTGCCCACCACCCCATGCGCTTTGGCCAAGCTCAGGCTGCTGCTGTAAGAATGGTGTGAGCCCCACGGAGCTGGAAAGTAAGGCTGATGGAGGGGGAGGAGGTTCCACTTCAGGCTTGCTGGCTTTTGGGCCCTGCCCTGGGCTGCCACCTGCTTGCCCACCTACCTTAGGTCTCACATCCAACCCCGACAAGGGAACGTATCACTTCCAGGCTAGCCCAGGCAGTGGATGGGTAAGCAGGCAGCCCTCAGGGGAGACATTTTCTCTTAGGCCTCCCATCTGGAGGCCCCGTGGAAGCTGAATCTGGGCCCAAAACATGGCCAAACCTTGCTGTGTCCCCCCCAATGAGGAAGCTCTTCAGCTGAGTGTGACAAGCCCACAGTGGAACTTCCTTCCCTGCTGTCAGCCTTACCTTCCAGCCCATGGGGCTCACACCATTCTCACAGCGGCAGTCCGAGCTCATCCAAAGTGCACACACTAGCAGGAGGGCAAGAGGGGGACAGCTGGCAGAGGGGCAATGCGAGCAGCATAGCCTTGTGCTCCCTGGTTGCCCCCTGCCCACTGGCAGGCGAGGCCCAACAGCTGCATAGAATCCAGGCAGGGAGCAAGATGCAGGCTGTCAGCTTCCGCAACATTTTTTTTTGAAAATTTTATTTGGGTTTTCACACACACACAAAAACATAATACAAATAAAACATCTTTTTTTGAAAATAGCATGGTCCCGGGTTATACTTCTTCATACAGACACAAACTCAATTTTATGCTCACTTTTATGTTCTATTCCATATCTTATTACTGTTTTACATTTTCTACATAGTTTTTCTCCTCTCTTAATTTTCTCAATTTTATTTTAATTATCTCATCTCAATTCAAATCATTATATTTATACTTTTGTCTGTCCTGTTTCAATTTCATATTTTCTTTTCTCATTAAACAAATTTTCTCCTGTAGTTACTAATTGGAGTATGACACCTTTATATCTTTTAATGTTATCCATTCAACTCTTATTTAAGCTTCAATATATATCTTGAGGTTATAACATTCAATATAATACATAACTTCCCATCGAATTCTGTTTGGTACATTCTTAAAATACACACTATATTCTTAAAAAGTGATTATAAATATATGTAATTAAAACACACATTCCATTCCAATTCAGTTCTATCATTAATATCCATTAAAGTCTTAAAATCTTTAACATTTCTTTTCAATTAAATATCATACTTCCTTGGGAACACTTATAAGCTTTCCGTAATTAATCCCCCCCCATTTCTCTTCCCTTATATTTTATAAAATTAAAATGTTCCCATCCTTTCCTAATTCAGTTCTCTCATTTATTTTATTTCCTTTATTAACAAACATTTCACTAGATTACAATAACTATTTTATCCATCATTTTAACCGTACATTGTTTCATATTTTCTAAAATTATTTCTATTTCTAATATAATAATACTACCTTATGTACCTTTGCAGAATCCCTTTTTCAATTAAATTTTCACCCATTATCTCTAAATAGGCCCTGTTTCTCCATATCTTGTTTCTGTCCTTTTTAACTTCTTTTCCTTTCCTTCTTCCCTCTCTTCTTCTCCCTTCCCTTTTTACCCCTTGTCTCTCTACTTCTAATTCTCTCTTCTGTATTCCCCTCTTCTGTTGCTTTCTAATATTATACTTATTTTTCAAACTATTCTTCCTTTTCTTGGCTGTTTTTTCAAATCTTAAACTTTTCATTCTCTTTCCCCCTTTTCCTTTTTTCCCCCCACATAAAATTACTTGTTCATTAAAGATGACTTCCTCTTTGTCCCAATCTTCTTGTTCTGCAGGCATTTCTTGTTGTTTCTCATAGTTCCAGATCTCCATTTCTAAAAATTGAAATACGAAGCCAAAAGAACTTCTCCCTTCTTGTGCATCTTCTTTGTACTTTTAAAGTTCCATTTTCAGTTCTTCTAAAAGTAGTGCCATTTTAAACACTTTTAAACAACCACCCGATTGATTTTAGTCATTTAAATGCAATAACCAAAAATCCAGAGGTCACCAAATAATCCAAATACTTCCAAGCTGTTTCTTCATGCTTCTTTTTTCACTTTCTCTTCCTGGGGTTCTACTATTTTGTTGCCAAGTTTCAGTTAAAATGTATCTTTTAGAAGTCTTGTTGAGGTTTTACTGTAAATTCCTTTTAATTCCAGGCAGTCTCCCTTTTTTCCAGATCCTGCCCTTTTAATCTTTTTCTCTCCTTTCCTGCTTTAAAAGCTTTTAAGTATCCAGAAATCTTTATTATCCCTTTGTCATTTTATTTTCAGCTTAAATGCCTATTAATGTCAAAGTTGATTTTTTTTTCAATTTCTTATTTAAATCTCTTAGCTGTCAGTATAAGGAAAGGGAGAGAAGAAAAAAAACCAAATCCTTTGTCTTTTCTCTCTCCTTTGCTGCTTCAAAGTCCTCTTTGGGAACAAAGTTACTTTTTTTTTAGTTTAAATTCCAGGGTACCTTAGTTGTTGCTTTTGTCAACCAAAACTTTCTCTTCTTATCTTCCTCCTACACATTCTTTTCCAGTCGAGTTCTTCTTTGAGGTGGCCATTTTTGACCACCGCTGCAACCGCCTTCAGGAAAGGTAGTAATGGCCAGCTGAGGAGGAGAGATGCAGCTCTCTTCGACCCTGCTGGTGGTCTCCCCCATCTTTGGCTATTTGCAGCCAAATCTGTCCTTAAACATCCCAACATGGATGCTCCCTTTGTGGTCCAGGCTGATGCAAGTGATGTTGCTGTGTGAACAGTCCTACTACAAGCAAATGTGACTGGGACTTTACAACCCTGCACTTACACCTCCTGAAAACTGACTGAAATCAAACAGAGATGGGCTATTTGGGAGAAGGAAGCATTTGCGGTCTGATGGGCCTTAATATCTTGGAAATATTTCCTTGAAGGGGCAAAACACCCCTTTGAGCTGTGGACGGATCACAAAAACTTAAAGGCTTTAAAGACTCCACAAAAATTGTCACCCAAGCAAATTTGTTGGGCTCAATACTTTAAATGTTTTAATTTTTCATAAAAATAACTGCCGGGGGCGGTTATGGTGGATGCTTTATCTAGATTGCCCCAGTATAGTAGCATCCAGCCAGAAATGATCCACCCGGTTGTCTTCACTAAGAAATTGGCTACCCCAGTTATCACCAGAGCACAGGAGAAAGGGAATGCCGACCTTTCTCATGATTTAACTGAATAGTTAAAAGGGGCGTTGAAATTAGATGATTGGTTTTTATCCCATTCAAATAAATGCACTATTTGTGATGGCTTGGCATGGGTGGGCACAAAGCTATATGTCCTTGCTAATTTTAGAGGTGTCATTTTACAACAGGCCCACAATTCAAAAGTCACCAGGCATTTTGGGTTCGTGAAAACACTGCACTTAGTTAAATGGCAGTTCTGGTGGCCCTCTTTGAAAAAAGATATAGAAGCTTATGTCTCCATTTGTCCTGTGGGTGCTTCTGCAAAGTTACCCCCTGGTAAACCCACTGGTCTGTTTCAGAACATTGCTAGGCCAAATGCCCCGTGGAAAGAAATATTCATGGATTTCATTGTGGAACTACCTGATAGTGGGGGGGCACAGTTATCTGGGTGGTTATTGATCTATTTTCCAGGTGCATTTTCTACCCTGTTCAAAGGTTACCTCTGCTAAAATGTTGGCTAAACTGTTTATTCTACATGTGTATAGACTACATGGTGTTCCTGAATGCAGAATTTCAGAAGAGGGTTACAATTCACTTCTAACTTCTGGAAAGAATTTTTGAAGTTGTTAGGCTCCACCCAGAGCTTAAGCTCCACCCACCACCCTCAAACTAATGGGGCTTGTGAACCGGCTAATTTGGTACTGGAACAATACCTCAGATTATCAACAAGATGACTGGGCTGATTTACTGTCTTTTGCAGAGGTTGCTTATAATAACTCCATCCATAGTAGCACTGGGTTCACACCATTTAAAGTAGCTATTGGTCAGGATTTTGTACCCATTCTAGAGCTACCCCAGGAGAAACTCCAAACCCCTTCACTGGCGGAATGGATAAACCAGCTCCAGCGTATCTGGCCTGTCATGTAAAGCATTAGATGACGCTCATCAAGCCCATAAGAAACAGGCAGATAGAAAAGAGCTCTGCAGAAAGCCTACCAAGTTGGAGATAAGGTTTTCTTATCCAGTAGGTACTTACAGACCACACCAAAGATGCTATTCAGTAGGTTCTGATCAGTTCTGGAGAACCGGTAGCGGAAATTTTGAGTAGTTCGGAGAACCGGCAAATACTACCTCTGACTGGATATTTTACAGTATCCTTCTCCTGTCATGTCCACCAAGCCACGCCCACAGAATCAGTAGTAAAAAAATGAATCCCACCACTGGACCACACAGAAGTCAAAGAAATTGGGACCCAAGTATGTAGGATCTTTCCCAATTGTATGGGTTGTGAACCCTGTCACAGTACAGTTAGAACTGCCAAAAACTCTTAGAAGGATCCACCCTGTGTTTATGAAACCTGAACACACCTCCCTGCTTCGACCTGACCAACCTGCCCTTCCTGTTCCTCTCCTAATCAAAGATGAACAACATTTTGAAGTTAAGGAAATTTTGGACTCCAGGAAACCTAGAGGAAGAATTCAGCATTTGGTTGCTTGGAAACATTTTCCTCCTCAGTCGGAATGGGTAAATGAACATGATGTCAGGGCCACTAAATTTATACAACTGTTTCGCTTTAAATACCCAGATAAGCCTTAATGTATATTGTAAATATTCACTGGTTCTGCTTGGGTTCTTGTCTGCCTATTATCTACTATGTTTTGTTTTCTGGGGCTAGCACCTCTATTGTAGGATGGCCAAATGTTAGCCTCCATGATGTTTTCTTGACATCTCATGCTGCTTGCTTCTTGTCGGCTGTCATAGAAATGGAGGAAGGGGTAATTTGGTATTACCACAGGTGGGGGAAGCTGAATGGTGATGGTTCAGTCCTGTCTCACTTTCCCCTCTGCCACCAGCCACAGGAAGAAGGTAAGGTCACGGGACGAAGAAAGAGGTGGTTGTGGGGGGAAAAGCAGGGAGAGCGAGTAAGGAGCCTCTGAAGGTGGGGAAATGGGTAAGCAAGTCAATTCAGAAGAGGTGAGACCGCAGTTCAAACATGCGGGAGCAAGTGGTGTGGTGGTGGGGGAAGTGTCCCTTTAGAAAGGCAGGAACTGGTGCTTCCTCCGACCCAAGGCAAAGGGTGAGTGGGCAGCATGTAGGTGGAGGCCTTGGGGAAGGCCAGAGGCAGGAACTGGTGCTTCCCCTGACCCGAGGTGTAGGGTGAGTGGGCGGCATGTGAGTGGAAGGCCCCAGGAAGCCCAGAGGCAGGAAATGGTGCATCCCCTAACCCAAGGCAAAGGGCGAGTGGGTGGCATGTGGGCCGAAGGAGAGCAAGAACCAGGCCCAAAAAGCAGCTGAGCTTCGCAGTGTCCACTCCAAGGCGGCCCTTCAGTAGAGTGCCTTACCTTCATGGGTGAGCAGAGCGGGTGAGGCGTGGAGATCAGATGAGCTGTGTGGTCAGTGTGGTAGACTGTGGTGAAGGCAGGCAAATGGGCAAGGCATGGAGATCAGCTGGGCCATGTGGTCTGGGCAAACGAGTGAGCAAAAGAGCCAGAAAGTAGTTGGGCACAGGCATGGCTCTAGCCAACAGTCAAGGTGGGCAAGGTGAGATAGGGCGGGATAGTCGGGGCCAGGCAGTGGTGCGATTAGCCGGTTCTCTGAACTGCACAAAATCTTAACCAGTTTGTCTGAACCAGTCTGAACTGGCTGAAACCCACCTCAGAGTGGTTCCCAGTCTTTCTGGCACCAGGGAACAGTTTCATGGAAGACACTTTGTCCACAGATCTGTGGGGGATGGTTTCGGTTTTTCTCACTTGCCTTCTGCTCATCTCCAGCTGTGCAACCTGGTTCTAACAGGGAGGTTGGGGATCCCTTTTGAGAAGTGTTTGCCTTCTTGTAGAAGTTTCTTTTGAACTCATTTGAGCAAGCAGGAATAGATAGCAATTAGTCATTTTGGTGACCCTGATATCCTGTATAAGTGCAGTAGGAAGACAGCATACTTCCTAATGATAGCCTCTCTGGTCTATGCACATGTTTTATTCTCTCAGTAATTAGTCTCTATAATTGGTCAGTCCCAGTGGTACTAATCTCCTATAGGTTTGTCCTCTGTTCCTGGATACTTCCTATGTTTTAGACAGCCATGAAATATTTGTATGTTGTTCACTTTTCTTGAAGTCTTAAAGGAAAAAGGCTGGTTTACAGTCAGCTCTCTAGTTCTTCTAGTATACAAATGCACATTTGCAATTGGTGCAATTAGCATGGTAGAAAAAACAAACATTGCATGCATCTGGCAGATCTCCATTGTAGTTCCTTTTCTGTCCATTCCTTTCGTAGAAACTGAGACTGGTATATTTATCCCTATGGCAAAGTTTTTATTAATTCCCTCTTATTCATGTTTGCTCCCCATTTTTCTCATTCCTGTATTGTAGCTTCCATCTGACCTCTTTCTAAAGAGAGCTGGCTGAGATTGAAAGTTATTCACAGTATATTTTGATTTTGATTTTTTTGGGGGGGGGGGCAGGGGGGATTTCATGAACAATTGATAATACACACTCCCAGGTGTCTTTCATTTTCACATTAGCTGGGTTAGAAGTACTTTAAAGCATGCTTTTTAACATGATTCCACAATTTTCTTCTATAGCTATGTAGTCATAGATAAGGAACGTTTGTACAAAAGGACCCAATACTGCGATATGTCTTGTCACATTATATTTACCCTTACACCTGATTTCAAATGTAAATTGCACAGTATTTAGCTCTAATGAAAATACTCTAGTGAAGGAAATTGTTAAGATTTTCTGGTGCTCCCCTAGGAGTAGTATTAAAACCTCCATTACTAACATCTCTGGAAAGACAAATTGTGCACTGAGAATACAAAAGCCCCATTGGCATCTAAATGTGTGCCAATTAATGCACAGTTACAGATCTGCAGATCTGTATGGAGATGTAAAAGAGGGCCTAGAAAAGCTATTTAGATTTATGAATAGCAGAGCTCTTTGACCCTGGATTTTTAATCTTCACTTAATCATGGCATTTTGCTTTCTATTTATTTATGCAGTTGCTTCAATGAACAAATTAATAATTATACAGCACATTGACAAACATGCCAAGTAATATTTGCTAGATTTTAAATTAATTTAATTCAAGGGCCACTTCATTTACAGGATTCATATGCACATCAAGCAGTAGATTCCACTTGATTGCAAGTCCTGAGACACTAAGTTTCTTTCATCGTTCTCCTCTTCTGGCGTGTGTATGACTCTCCTGAAGAAACAGGCAGCTGTCTAACTTTCTTTCGAAATAGATAAATGCTTTGTGACAGGTGGTAGACAAGAAAATGGTAGACGAATAGGAATATAGCTAACTGCATCAATGACATATACTTAGACACAGGAGTCGCTACTTTAAAGATAGGAAAACAATTAACTGCTAACATCTCCAACTATTTTCCAGTTACTTCAGTTTTTCAATTTGTCCTCCTACATACCTGTTTAAAATAATTTTAATTGCAGGATTAATCTTGTGGTTCTTCAAATGATTCTCTTCATCACAAAGAGCACAAGCTTTCTTTATACACAGGAGTTTAATTCTCTTTTAATGTGGATAGATATAAATTTTACATTTTATGATTGAAAAGGTTACTCACCCTTGTTGGAGAATGTTAAAGTGCTGGACCAAGAGTAAATTGCAAAGGTTATCTCTTTCCATTGGTGTTATTATCATCTTGTGGTTTCAAATTATATTTATATATTTGTCTGAAATGTGTAAATTTTGCTTTCTGACAATCTTTTTGTTATGAAATGTGTGCTCCATTTCTTCTAACTCCATTTCACTTGCCACACAATTTAAATATTACATTTTTAAAGTGAATAAGGGGTACCATTATTATAAGTGTAAAGTCACCGAATATTAAAGAAAATGGTATATGTTAGTTTTTACACAAAATCAGGCAGAAGGGCAGGCTAGTAGGATCTTCATATTTTGGATCCATATTTTACTGTCCAAGTGAATTCACCATGGAAATGTAGGAACTTTTTTTTCTCAAGTAAATTTTTATTAATCATATTTCCACCATAAGACCACATTTCCATTCATTACAGCGTTCCAGTATCGGTATTCACTCATATTAACATAGTTTCTAATTATATAGGTTACTATTCTATATATTTTATAATTATTTCTACATTTTACTTGTAACAGTATTTACAGATACAGTATTTCCCCATTTTACTATAGCTCCTACATACTCTTCATGTAACAACTTTATGTCTGTTTTCTAAGCAATTATACCATATATTCCAGATCTTACAGTATTCTGTTTCTTCTCTATCTTTTAATTCCATAGTTAACTTGTACATCTCTGCCCACTGAAGAACCTTTTTTATTATCATTACATCAGAAGGAGTGTTATCTTGTTTCCAATTTTGAGCAAAAGCAATTCTGGCCACAGTTATTATAGGAAGTATAACATATTGAAGTTTTTTTGCAGGTATTTTGTCTTAATATGCCCAATAAAAATAGTTCTGGTTTCATCTCAATTTTTTGTTTGATAATTTCTTCTAGCCAATTTTTTATTTTAAGCCAATATTTTATAGCTTTTGGGCAGGTCCACCAAATATGAAAGAAAGTTCCCTGTTTATAGTTCCAACATCTCCAACATTTCTCCAATCTGTTTGGAAACATTTTGGCCATTTTTGCTGGGGGTAAATGCCAACGGTAGAACATTTTGTACAGATTTTCTTTTTTCTTTTTAAAATAATTTTTATTAATTTTCTTTTTTTTTACATCATAAAACATCATGGTATCATCAATGTTCTTGGCATCTATACAAGATTTTGCTTTAAATATAATACATTATATTGCATTTATCTACTATTAAATAATATCTTTAGCTATAATTACTATTCTTATATCTTTATATAATTTACAAAATTTTATTTTACTTTCTTAAGGGTTGTTTCAATTAACATTTTTATCTCACTTCTTGGTTCCGTTTGTTAGCCATTTATACCAATTGTTCCAAATTGTAAAGGATTCATCTTTTTCTTTCAACTTCATTGTTAGCATATTCATCTCAGCACTTTCTGTTACTTTGTGTATTATTAGTTCTTCAGTTGGGGTATTTGGTGTTTTCCATACCTGAGCAAAGGCTATTCTGGCGGCTGTTATAATATGTAACACTAGGTATTTTACTTCTTTCGTTAGTCTCTTTAATGATTCCTAATAGGAAGGATTCCGGTCTGAGCTCAATCTGATAGCCAGTGATCTCTTTTAACCAATTTTTAATTTGAATCCAGTATGTCCTGGCCTCGGAGCACACCCACCACATGTGATAAAATGTACCATCAACTTTTTTGCACTTCCAACATTTAGGAGTCATATTGGAGTAGATTTTTGCCAATCTTGTTGGGGCTAAATACCATCTATAAAACATTTTATATATGTTTTCTTTGTATGCAGCAGATACCATTAATTTATAATTTATAGTCCATATTTTTTCCCATTCCTCTAGTTCCATAGTGTATCCAAAATTCTGTGCCCATGCAATCATTGACTATTGTACTTTTGACTATTTTCTCTTCCATTTTAAAATCTAATAAATATTTATATATTTTAGTCATAAGTTTTTGTTCTGGTCCCATTAATATTTAATCTAATTAGTTCTGCCCTTTGTCAAATCCAAAATCTTTTGAGTCTTTTTTATATTTATTTTGAATTTGCAAATATGGCCACCAATCAATTATAATTCCATTTTCTTTCAGTTCTTGGTTTGATTTTAATTTCCCTTGACTATCGAATAGTTCTTCGTAGCTTACCATTTTCTGTAGGTCTAATCTATTTGGATGTATTATGGCTCCCATGGTTGACAGCTATCGTGGGATTTCTGTATAGTGTTTACCTTTTATTTTTTTCCAAATTGTTATCAATGAATCTCTTATTAGGTGTTGATTGAAATAGGTATGTATATTACTTCTATTTTCCCACAAAAATGCATGCCAACCTATCAAGAGGTCATGTCCTTCTAATGTTAAGATTCTCTTGTCTCTTAGTTTAATCCAATCCTTAATCCAGCTCAACACCGCTGCCTGATAATAAAGCTCCCATTCTGATAGTCGGAGACCGCCTCTGTTCCTATTATCTTGTAATAGTTTCATTTTAATATGTGGCCGCTTGCCCAACCAGACAAACTTGGATGTCATTTTATTTAGTTCTATAAAAAAAGATTTCCCTAATTTAATTGGAATCATTTGGAATAGATATATTAATTTTGGTAAGATATTCATTTTCAACGTTGCTATTCTTCCTAATATAGACAGTTTCAATTTGGCCCATAATTCCAATTCTTTTCTAATTTGCTTAATCAGTTTAACATAATTGTCCTTCTCTTTAATGATGAACATCTGGGTGATACCCAAATTCCCAGGTATTTCACCTTTTTTGCTATTTGCAGTCCTATTGTATTTTCTAATTCTACTTTCTGTTTTGTTGTACAGTTTTTGACTATCATCTTAGTTTTATTTTTATTTATTTTAAATCCTGCTGCTTCCCCAAATTTTTCTATTTGTTGCAACAATATTGGTCCTGAATTCATTGGATCTTCCACTATAAATACCAAATCATGAGCAAATGCCTGAACTTTATATTCCTCATTTCTAATCTTAATTCCATAAATCTCTAGGTTTTGTCTGGTTGCAGCTAGCAACACTTCTAAAGACAAGATAAATAACAGAGGTGATAATGGACACCCTTGTCTCACTCCTTTTGCAATTTCAAAATCTTCAGTACGATCTTCATTTAATAATACACTTGCTTTTTGATTTGAGTATATTTCTTGTAATGTTTTTTCTATATTAGTGCCAAAATTCAGCTTTTTAATTTGATATAGCATGAATTTCCAATTAAGATTGTCAAATGCCTTTTGTGCATCTAAAAAAATTAAAGCTGCCTGTTTTTCTGGGCGAGCTTCATAGTATTCAATCAAATTTAGTACTGTCCTAATATTGTTTTAATTTGTCTATTTGGCAGAATAGTTTGTATAGTTCGCCTGGTAGACAATCCAGGCCTGGTGTTTTGTTATTTTTTTGGTTTTATATCGCCTTTTGTAACTCTGTTAATGTTATTTCTTTATTAGGTACTTCTCTGTTTTCTTCTGAGATTGGGCTCAGACCGTTTCCCTCCAAGTAGTATCGAATGTTTTCTTCCATAACTTCTTGCTTATAAAGCTCGCCAAAATACCTTTGCGCAATTCTCTTTTTCTCCTCCATCTAATATTATACTGTCCCTTCCTCATCCTTGAGTTGCTGAATTAGTCTTTTCTCTTTCTCTATTTTTAATTTATGGGACAACCACCTTCCTGGTTTATTTGCTGATTCAAAGAAATTATGTTTAACAGTTTTTAAGTTATGTGCATTTTCCTCAATATCTATCAAATTTAACTTCATGTCTAATCATCCCCATTTCTTTCTTAACTTCCATATTCTTTGGGTCTTTTTGGAGCTCATATTCAATTTTTTTAATCCTTTCTTGTAACTTGTTCTGTTTCTTCCATTTTTCTTTATTTTTCTTAGCTATATAGGCTATTGATATGCCACTCATGAAGGCCTTTGTAGTGTCCCATAAATTTTGTACAGATTTTCTTTGTAGGCTGCTGACATTGTTAATCTGTAATTTTTATTCCACAATTTTTTCCAGTGTTCCAATTCAATACTGTACCCCAATTTTTTGGCTCAGATTATCAGTCTTTTTAACTGTTTCTTCCTCCATTTTGAATCTTAAAAGATAATTATATGTTTTAGTAATCATTTCCCCCACCATTGCCTGTAATATCTTATCCAATTCCTATTGATCTTTATAAAAACCATATTGTTCTAAGTCTTTTTTGTACCTTGTCTGAATTTGTAGGTATGGCCACCAATCTATCTATACTGTACTATAACAATTTCATTGGTATTAACATTCAGTCCCTGATGAAAACATCATTAAATTCCCATTAAAAAAGCTGTGATAATATGGAAAATAATTTTCATAAAAGCATCTTTTGTTTAGGAAATTATTACAGTCATTAGATTTATTTTCTTCCTGGAACTCAAGGCAATACATATGGCACTTTACCTTCCATTTTATCCACACAGTGATAACTTTGTGAGGTAGATGGGCTGAGAGAAAATAATTGGCCCCAAAGCAGGGGTGGGATTCTACAGGTTCACACCTATTCTCTAGAACCGGTTGTTAACATTCTACGCAGTTCGGAGAACCGGTTGTTAGAAGAAATTACTGGCCTAATCTTGTAAGGAAGGCAGGAAGGAAACATTCTGGTGTTCCTTATAGAAACTGCCTCTCCATTAACTCTTATTACATTCTTGGCAGGACTAGATTTCCTGTCTCTGGAACTTCTCTGGAGTTTTTTTTCCTCCTTTGCTGGTACTTTGCTTGTGTGGAGTGACCATTCAAAGTTACAATGGCACTGAAAAAAGTGACTTATGGTCGTTTTTCACATTTATGACTGTTGCAGCATCCCCACAGTCATGAGAGGCCAGGTGAGAAGATGCGTGCCTCGATATGAGTGATGTTGAATTGGCCACGCTCAGTGATGTTGAATTGGCCACATGACCACCAAGCCTTGCCCACCAATTAAGCCACGCCCACAGAACCAGTTGTTAAAAAATTTGAATCCCACCCTGCCTCAAAACATCCTCTAAACAAGGTATTAAAAGGGAGAACATATTTTAAGAATTTAGATGTTATATAATATTTAAATTAATAAAGAGATTGGAAGAAAAGGAGATATTCAAAAATAAAGCAATCTTTCTCAAAGAGGATTTTGGTTTTCACCAGATAGACATTTGGTTGTTGAGTTGGTTGTTGAACAGTCTTTTTTTCTCCTTCTATGTGATCTAAAAATGAAGAAACTCATGTTTTTATTTTATAAAGAAGACAAGAAATTAGGGAATCCAGACATGAGAACTGTTAACCAGAAATTTGTCATTGTAATTTCAATGCAGATGCTTGAAATTCTTAAAGTTGCATTAAATATAACTGGATAATTCCAAATTGTGGATGACTGCTGATATTAAAAATGGAAGTATGATGTAAAGATTAAAATCAGAGAGGAAGCACATATTCAAAAGCATTGTTTCTTCTTCTCTAAGGACTTTTTTATTTGCTGACTTTCAGATTACAGGCTAGAGCTATAATGAAATGGTAGCTTGGTTGCAAATTATGTAGAAATATATTTGTCCCTTTGATATCTGGGATAAAAGTAAAGCAGACGATACTTCATATTTTGTATATATGAAGGAATCTATACATGTGCATGGGTTATTGGCCAGTTTTGGCCAGTTTTGTTCTTTTCAAAAACTTTTAGATATATTTCAAATAATTTCTTACAATTTAAACACATGTTACAGAATTTGCTTCCTTTCCATAATCAACAGCTAGGATAATTTGGAGTATTAGGAAAAGTAGATGGAGGCAGAGACATCAAATGCTCCCCAAAAAGCATTTAAATCATACTGTCAAAATTGTCACTTATCTTCCCAGAAGGAGAATTTGATTTCTTCAGACCTCAATTTTTGGCTTTTTATATATATGATAATGTGTGTGTGTGTATTATATATATAAAAAGCCAAAAATTGATATACATGTGCACATACATACATTGTTAGTTGGGTATGGCCATGTGACTGAGTGAGCATGGCTTCTTTTTTCTTTCTTTCTTTGTTTTTTTGCAGCACCCATCCCTGCATTCCATTTTTTTTTTTTTGCCTCCTGGGCCTCAGGGAAGCCTCCTGGGTGAAACAGTAAGACAGTGGGGGAGATCCCTGCACAGTTGATCATCAGAACAGCTGATCATCAGGAGGGGAAAAAAGAAATACCTTAAGGAGTGACTGTGAGGGGAAGAATGCAGACAGCGATGTCGGGCATGCGCATAATGTCTTGCATGCACGATAAGGACTGACTGGGTGGGGCAGGGAGGGGCAGGTGGAGAGGGGTGGGGCCAGTCAGGGGCATGATTTGCCGATTCTCTGAACTGTCCAGAATTGTAACAACCGGTTCTATAGAACCAGTCCAAACCGGTAGAATCCTACCCCTAAGTGTGTGTGTATATGTATGTATGTATGCATGCATGTATATGTATATGTATATGTATATGTATATGTGGATATAGAGATAAAGATAGATACAGAGATAGAGATATATAGATATAGATATATATTTATTTGTATTTATTTATTTTGCATTTCAAATGTAAAGGTGGATGTCCCTCTACAGAATCTGACTGATTAGTGCGATGCTAAAGTGACAGAAGATGGAAAGGCTGGGAATGTGATTTGAAAATGTTTAATCCAGTTTTAAACTGTGCTGTTGAAATTTTTAACCTTCATGGTTCCAAATGGATGAAGCATGATGGGATGTAGCAGCCTGCTTTTTAATGTAGGAAATGTTACTGATTTAGTAGTCTGCGATGTATACAGATACTTATTTATTTATAAATTGGACTGCATGTTAATAGGACTGAGTAAATTCCAGCACTGTGAAGTATTTTCATGGCCTTGCCAGTTGTATCATCAAAATAAATTCAATTGAAACAAAATGTCATTCAATTTTCTATAAGTGCTCTGGGATAAAATTTGATTGTGTTTCAGAGGTCCTTCAGTGTAAAATAGTCAGAATGATTGGATAAAAAATGACCTGGAGGAAGATACACCAAATCACCTCTCACAAATGCTTCCCTTCTGTGCATGCCTTTGAGGATCAGAGGCAAAAAGTAACATCAAATTCTAATTTGTGTTAGAAGAAGAAACTTGGCAGAAACAGTTTAAATTTCATCTAGCTATAAACAAAACAAAACAAAAACCATTTTCCATTTTTTTGTAGTAGGAAGCCATTTTCTTTAGCCTTGAGGAAAATGGTGGCAGAAGGCAGAGGTACAAATGTGGCAGGGTGAAGGCAATTGGAATGAAAGTGTTCATGTAAAATGGAAGAAAGAAAGCTGGTTGCTGGGCTACCCAAAACTGGATTTGTATGGAATCTCTTTACCTGCTCATTTGTTTGTTTATTCATCTGTGGAACACTTGCCTGGCTTCATGACAGCAGCTTTTGAAAATAACAGAGAATGTCTGAAGAGGGAGTTTATGTGTATATTATCCTGGATATACATAAAAGCTTCACAGAGAGAAATTTGAGAAATGTTCAGGCCGTTGAAACAGCACCACCGAGGCAAACATTTTGCTGCTGGGAATTGGTATGGGGTCCATTTGCTGGCTAATAAAAATTGACAAGTATTTTGAGTATGTGTTTCAAAAGGTTATTTTATAATGGAATGAACTGAAATTAACAAATACCCCCCAAAATGAATTTATGAATGTGAATTGAAGATTGCCTAAAATAAAAGTAATCTGGTAGTACTGCAAATAGGGTAGTTATTATATTCTGAACTTTTTTTTCTTATCACACCTATAGATTTTTGGATCTTAAAAGTCACATTGAACTATTCAGAATTAAAAATCACCCAGCTTTCCCTTTAAAAAAAGTTATAATGAGGTTCAAATCTTTCAACAACAAGCCTTGGTTGGTAATAGGATATAATAGAAATACCTTCCAGAGTAAAATTCTAATGCTGCTAATGCACTACAGTTATCATATACACAGCATGTCTTGAAAGTTCAGCTCACACTTACTTGCTATGCATTAGAAAGTGTTGTCAAACAGATGAGCTGTCACCTTATTTATAAAGTCTCATGTTGACTTTATGGAACAATGAAATTTTAATCATTCTAGCACTTAGACTAGAAAGCAGTTTTGATAACTGAGGGTGAAGCTGTTCTAATGTTATGAGAAAGGCAGAAAGGTAGTAGTTATTCGCTAAACAGCATTTATTAGTCATTAGTCATGAGTGAATAATGTATGGGGTTTTCTCTGTCTCTCTTTTGTAACAGCATCCCTTTTCTTCTTTGCTATAAATTATGTTTTTGATTCTTGCTCTAGTGCTTCCTTCTCTTTGTCTACCCTCCATCAACTTCCTGTTTTCAAAGTATAACATAAATAAACCAATTGTCAGTTATTTTCTTGTCAGCAGATATGGAAAAAAATGTAAGCTGAGTCTCACCCATTAGTCTTAAAATAATAAAGCAGTCAAACTTGATGCCACATTTAAAATCATTTGATTGGTCATCTTTCAAGTGTCTAACCAGCATGGCGAGCTGTCTGCAAAATGATATGTTTTTTCAGTCATTAAGTTTTCTACTTCACTGAATATGAAACAGTTGGTAGAGACCTTGGGAAAGATTATTCTAGAATGATCAGTTAATATTGAACAACTGAAGAAAATTGAATGTGTGAAAAGAATCCAAAGCATGTACTGATTAGACCCAGCTTCTAGATTTTATCACCCAGCTCTGGCATTTACTTAAGCCAATACTCTTTCTGAAGTGATTGAGGCCATTTGGAGGTTTATTTGTGCCCCACCTGAACAGCTCTTTCTCAACAGAGGGAGAGGGATATGACACCACATATCTCCTGTTTACAACAGTCAGTGGTGGGATTCAAATTTTTTTACTACCGGTTCTGTGGGTGTGGCTTGGTGGGTGTGGCAGCGGAAGGATACTGTAATATCTTCAGCCAGAGGTGGTATTTGCCAGTTCTCCAAATTACTCAAAATTTCCACTACCGGTTCTCCAGAACTGGTCAGAAACTGCTGAATACCACCTCTGAACACAGTCCTCTCAGCAGTTCCAGAAAGGTTCCACATCCATTTGCACTGTTCAGGTGACCCTGAGTGCACAGATAAACTTCCAAGTGGCCTCAACAACTTTCAGAAAGAGTACTAATGACCAGATGACTTCAAGGAATATAAATCTTTCCATTTCCCTACCCTTCAGTCAGAAGTGAAGAATCTTCTTGGATAATGTAAATATCTTCAAAGAAAAACAAAGAAAGTCCATTGGCCACTTTGAAAAAGCACCTTCAGGATCATGATGTGCAAATACAAAGAAACAGTAAAATAGAAGGCAAAGAATTGGAGAAGATCACAAAGAATCAAGATCTGAAAATTAAAACTGAAAGATTATAGCAGAGACTGGCTGTGGTGGTCCCAGAGACTGGCTGTGGTGGTCCCAGTGGTTTTGACATAAAAGGTGCCATACCCAAAAATATCTTAGAAAATCTGTGCATTGAAAAATTTTCATCTGTCAATTGAAAAAAGTCATACTGTTTGGATGTACATATATACTATATTGATATATTATGACATCTTATATTCTTGGGAAGGATTTGATACCTATGAAGCAAAGAACTTGCAGCTATGACTTCACATTGCTGTGAACAGATAATTACTGTGTTTCCTCAAAAATAAGACCCTATCTTATATATATTTTTGCCACCTAAAGAAGGTCTTATTTAGGGGTAGGGGTAGGGGTGGGATTCAAATTTCTTAACAACCGGTTCTGTGGGCATGGCTAATTTGTGGGTGTGGCTTGGTGGTCATGTGACTGGGTGGGCATGGCCAATTCAATGTCACTTACATGGAGGGGCGCCTTGCCTGGCTTCTCCTCACCCCTACCCTCCCAGCCAGTCCTCGCTTCATTTTTCATGTTATGGTGAGAGAGGAAGCTTTTTCAAAGTCATCTTCCCCTTGATACTAACCAATAAGATGAGATTTTGCTATCAGAAGACCTTATGGACATTTCCAAATACTGTTTATCACCATTCTCTTGGAAAGACTGAGTGGAGAGATTTATAAAGAATAACAGAGTTGGAAGAGACCTTGGTGGTTTTCTAGTCCAACCCCTGCTGAAGTATGAGACCCTATATTATTACGGACAAATTTCTTTTTAAAAACCTCCAGTGATGGTATGCCCACAATTTCTGAAGGTATCCCATTTCTCTGATTAATTGTTCTCGCTGTCAGGAAATTTCTTCTTATTTCTAGGTTGGATCTGTTTGATAAGTTTCCATCTCACAGTTACTGTACTTCCAGTTGAGACAGGCACCACCTATTCTATACATTTTTTCTTGCCTGTGTAAAATCTTACTTTACTCTCCATTAAATATTTAAATTGTTCTACAGTGGTATTCAGTTTACTACAATGATTTTTGCAAAATGCATTAAAGCTTGAAAAATACATCTCTGCTTATACTGATAAAGATTATTCTTTTTGAACATTAAAGCATACAATCAAGCAAATATTTCCAATTCTACAATTGAAAACACATTTGAAAGCAGTCAGTTAATGGGATGTCTTACCATTCTTGCTCTTCTCTTTTAATTAAATCTTTCTGCTTTATATATTTTTTTCTTTGGCCTTATTGCAATATTCCAAAATTTTCACAGATTGTTCACAAAGAAACATTTCTACTTTAACTGGAATACAAAACAATCTTTCTGGTCTGGAATTCCTTGACTCACACTCACACCCCCCAGCTCCTCAACACTTCTCAATGTTTTCCATTCCTTTCTGTTATGTACAGAAACGTGCTTCTCTTTTACTGCTCTTTTCAGATTAACACTCCCCTGATGCCTCAACCTGCATTTAATTCAGGTAAATCCAAAAGACAATACTTCTTTCCTAAGTTGTCAAAATGGAAAGTGCTCCAAAGGGAATTACTTAGGAGAAGAGGTGCTATTCAACCGGTTCGCACTTATTCGAGCGAACCGGTAGCAGTTATTTGGCATGGGTCGCCGAACCGGTGGCAATCCCTGGTTGGCCACGCCCCCAACCCGGTCGCTCAGTTGCTCACTTGCGATCGCTCTCCTAGCTTTCTGTTCCCCACGTCCTCTTTCTCCCTGGGAAAAGGAAGAAAGGCATGGACGCTGCAAGTATCACTTTCCTTGTGTGAGTTAAGGTGTCTGGAGTGAGAAAGAGTGCAGTCTGACAGAGGGGGTGGGGGTGAATTGAGCGTTGGAGCACTTTTGCAACGTAAAAGAAATGCATTTTGGAAGCAGGTCTTTTAAGAACTTCTCCAAGGATTCCCATGGACGCTGCAAGTATCACTTTCCCCTTGTGAGTTAAAGTGCTGGAGTGAGAAGGAGTGTGGTCTGACAGAGGGGGTAGGGGAATCCACTGAAGCCTTGGAGAAATTTAAAGGAGCTGCTTCCAAAATGCTTGTCTGTTAAGTGCTGTGTGTGTGTGTGTGTGTGTGTGTGTGTGTGTGTGTGTGAGAGAGAGAGAGAGAGAGAGAAAGAGGAAGGTAGAGAAAGAAAGAAAAAAAATAGGAAGAGAGAGAAAACTCTGTGCTATTATTTTTAATTGTTCCATTATTTATCATGTGTTAATATTTTACACTGTCCCTACACCTAGAGTGATTTTTCTGCCTTTCTTTTGCCCAGGGCCACCACATATTTTTCAGGTTTTACATGCATTTAATGTCAATAGTCCAGAGCATAAAATACACATATGTTTAACAAGAGTTGAAAGGGACCTTGGAGGTCTTCTAGTCCAACCCCCAGCTTAGGCAAGAAAACTGAGGATGCCAAACTCTGAGTAGAAACCCTGGGAAAGGTGTCAGAATAATACTTAGAAGAGACCTTGGGGTGAACCCTACACCATTTCAGAGAAATGGCTGTCCAGTCTTTTCTTAAAAACTTTCAGTGATTGAGCACCCAGAACTTCTGGAGACAGGCAGTTCCACTGGTTAATTGTTCTCACTGACAGGAAGTTTCTCCTTAGTTTTAGGTTGCTTCTCTCTGTTCAGTTTCCATCCATCGCTTCTTGTTTGCATTCTGCTTCTTTGGAAAATACATTGTCTCCCTTTCTTTGTGGCAGCCCCTTAAAAGCCTGTTGCCTATCACACTCTTGAGTAAAGCATGTGAGCCAGTTCCTCTTTTCAGTGGTCCATGAAAGTACATCTATAGTATGTAGATAATAAAGTTAAAAAAAGGTGAACAACATTTTTACTGAACTATAGATAAGTTGAAGCTGGGTGTCACAAGGAATGGCTGGGAGGGGAGGGGCCAGGTGAGGCACCCCTTGATGTGAGTGACATTGAGTTGGCCACGTCCACCCAGTCACATGACCACCAAGCCATGCCCACCCAGTCACATGACCACCAAGCACGCCCACCCAGCCACATGACCACTAAGCCCACCCACCCAGTCACATGACCACAAGCCATGCCCACCAAATAAGCCATGCCCACAGAACCGGTAGTAAAAAAATTTGAATTCCACCACTGCTTAGGACGGTGATATTAGCAATTCATAAACATAATTGTCTTGCTCTCAGAAAAAATAGGGACTTAACAAAATATTTAAGCAATGCATGATTAACTGCATAGCACCAAAAGGCAGATGAGTTGCTCATTGAGACCAACAGTGATACAAGCAAAAATCAGTCTTGTTAGGAAAGGCTGTCTAATAAAAATGTACCCAGGTCTTCTCTTATTATAAAATCATCCTGTACAGCTGTGGAACTTCCTCCCCTCCCTCTTTTGGGAAGCTTTACAAACAACTTCCAGCCAGGTTTGCCTTGCAGCCTCGCCCATCCCCACTGACAGCTCTTGCGTGGGCAGCGGTTGCTTGCCCAACCTTTCTCCTCCCACAGCTGGTGGCAGAGGGGAAGGCCAGCCTCCTCAGCTCCAGCAATGCCCTGTGTGTCAAGTCCTGATCTGGGGCTCTCCATACTTGTGTGTGTGTGGCAGGGGTGGTGGTGGCATGGTCCAGTTGTTTTCATTGGTGAGAGGGGCTGTAGAGCCTCTCTCGCCGATGGAAGGCTCTTGCTGAGAAGGCAAGCAGCAGTGGCGTGTCCTGGAACTTCCCAGCAGTGGGGAGTTTTCTTAGGTGGCTTCAGTAGCGGCAAGTGTGGCAACAAAAGGCAAAAGGCAAGCGGGGGGGAGGTGAGTGGTGAGGCTGGCAGTGTGTCCTGGAACTGTGCCGGCAGTGGGGAATTTCCTTGGGAAGCTTTGGCAGCAGCAGAACATACCAGGGCAGCAATGGCAGGGTGTTTCCCCAAGGGGGCATTCTCCCAGCTGGTCCAGCCATGTCAGCACCAAGGGGAGAAGAAGAATGTTCCCTTCTCCCCCAGCCAGTGCCCCGCCATGGCCCTGAGGTGGCTTCTTTGTGGCCAGGGGGAGAAGGAGAACATTCCCTTCTTTCCTAGCCAGCACGGACATGGCTCTGCGGCTTCTTCCTGGTGACCATTCCCTCCTCTCCCAGCCAGCATGGACATGGCCATGAGGTGGGGGGACAGCTAGCTAGCTAGGTCATAGTGAAGCAAGCCAGGCAAGCCCAGGGAGCGGGGCTGGGGAGACAGCACAGTGGCCTGGGAGTCGGCTCAACTGGGACTTGCTTGTAGGCTCACTCACCCAGGGAGATCAGGGCTGTGGTGGAAGGCAGGCAGCAATGGCAGGTGAAGGCAGGTTAGCAATGGCAGGCAAGATGAGGAATGACTGTGAGGGGGAAGTGGGCAGGCAGGAAGGGGTGGGGCCAGCCAGTGGCACAATTTACTGGTTCTCTGAACTGCGCAGACTCATAATAACTGGTTCTATAGAATGGATCCAAACCGGTAGAATCGTATCCCTGGGGAGGGGGATGTTATCCACTGACTCACCTCACTTGTACATGTCACCCCTGGCCTACTTTTTGCTGTCAGCAGTCTTCAGGAACTACTTCTGTGGCTGGCAGGGCTGGCAAGAAAGAAGAAATGGGTTAGCAAGGCAAGTGTCGGGTTGTGCAAGGCCTGGCTGCAACTGTCCAAAGGTAAGTAGTATAATTCCACCCCCCATCCCCACCCTAGCTTAATTTTTACCCATGCATCCTGGAATGGGTAGCGTCTTAATTAGGGTTTATTTTGGGGGGTAGGGCTTACATCGGGTACACATGTAAAATCAAGCTAGGATTTACTTTCGAGGTAGGACGTACTTTTGGGGAAACACGGTGTTAATAATATTATTAATACTAAAAACAACAGCATGAATAAAATAGCTGCAGTGATATGTTGGAATATCTGCAAGCAATACCACTTGCCTCCAGGCAAGAACTGGTAAGACCACAAAATTGACAAAGTAATAGAAAATGAAAATGAAGAAGCTAAAGTGATGTTTGTACCTGGAGACAGCAGAATAGAAGAGAAAAAAACCGCAGAAAATTATAAAATATAAAGACCTGTAAAGAGAATGAGGCAAAAGAAAGCAAAGGTGGAATCATTAGTTTGAAATTTTATAATTATTTGCTATTAGTATTGGGCTTTCCTATAAAAGTACAGGAAAGAGATATATGCTAAAAATATCAGCACATGCTTATTTAGAAGTAGTAGAACTGTACATGATTTGTTCAGTTTTAAATCCAAAATGCTTTCTGTGAATTCAGGGCTGTTTGATAGCTAGTACAGATTCTAAAAATTATATTATTAGACTTTGAACAAAGTTTCATTCCCATATTCGATAATAATGTCTATGCAGGAGATTCTGGAAACTGCTGTTTCTTGGTTAACATGTGTTATACATATCTTTCTACACTGTCAATAACATTCCGGGTTAGGTATGATATATTTGACTAATCAGCATAGCTTTAACAAGCAGGGATATATTTCTTTCTTCTGTTGTGCTTTTCAAAAACTAATATTTGGAATACAGTTCTCTAAACAGCATAGCATTTCAGCATTTAAATTTGCTTGTGAGAAAAGCAGGCCATCTCCAGAAGTCAAATGATGTGTAAATAGATGAATCTGATGACACTAAAGATGAAGTCATTTCTAAGCATAGCATGTCTTTGTCAAATGGAAAAAAATCAAAATGAATGAATATAAGCTATTGATGCCATTTAATGTTATTATTTAGCAAACAATCACACCAAAATGTATTAATTTGGAGACAGGGTCATTAGGGAGGCACGCTGGTTTGATTTTGTTTCATTTTGTTGGGAAAAAAATACTGGGATGTGACAACAGGAGGAAAAATACACTTGAAAATCTCATTTCTCAGACTCAGGTATCACTGTCATGCCATCCTTGAATCCAAATCGCATCATTTATCACAAAACGATTCACAAATGAGGCCAAAAAGTTGAAAACAACAGGGTCCACAATTCCTAGGTAAGTATTATTTTAAAAATATGAGAATCTATTGGATGAGAATTTTCTGTGTTCAAATAGATAAAATATTCCCTTATTTTATATTGTGTTGGACTATTACTTAGCTAGTGTAGCTTTATTAATTGTTTACAATTGTTTTTGAAGGAAACATCAAACATTTTAGGGTAGATGGTCAATAGATGGCAGCAAGTCATTTAATTTGACTGTGATGCTATTTGAACATGGAGACATCTCAGATATCCAGCCCTAATTTTAAAGACTGAACCAGAGAGTAATCTATGTGTTTCCTCAAGTATAGCATCAGAGCACTTTGCAAGCAGGCCTATCAGTCTGCAACAATGGCTTGGCTAATTTCTTTCACTATGATTTACAAACCAATTAAGAAACATCTTAAGCAGGCTTCAAATCACATTGAAGTAAATCAGCACTAACAATTAGGGTTTCTTAGGGCTTAGGGTTCTGAAGTAAACGACATGTGACTGGCTTAAAGGCAGTTTCAGTAGTTAAAATGAGTTTAGAGTGGCAACATCAAATAATTTCAAACAAACTATCCTCATACTCTGCTTGAGAGTAATGTATTTTATCTAATATACATTACTCTGATCATATATGTTATAATGTCCACTAGATTCTTTCTTTTAAATTTTTGTATGCTATCCTTCAAAACCAAACATTAAAACCTTCTAAGGTTATAAGAATAGAACTGGTGACTGGACTTAGTCCCAGTTCAAAAGCTCCTAGAGTTTTATAGATTGCTCATTATGCCTTATTATGAGAAGATTTGCAATTTTCCCTCCCCCATGTCCTCTGGAAAGTTACATTCATACATCAAACTTTTGGCCATTAACCCCCATAACATCAACATATTTGACCTACAACAAAAACAAATTGATGGTACATCTGGGGGGAATTAGATGGATTGCAGTTCTGATCCAGCTAAAAACCAATCTGTTTTTGGGTTAGGCAGTAAATAATGAGATATTTTCTCTTGGCATCTACCAGATACATTTTCCCACCTAATGTCAAGATTGAACTGCTTTGCTCCTTTTGAATCATATCACTATTCAAATTGCCATTGAACTGGGAGAAGGGAAGGATGGAATGGAATGCTGAGGATTTGCACACAAATAATATTTTTTCTGCCCAACCAGCAACAATTGGTTTCAACGTCAATTCCAGAATAATCCATCCCTTGCTAAGAGTTGCATAAGAAGTCTATAATTTTGTTTCTACAAATGATTTCACTTGGGCTGTTCACTAAATGAGTTCTTTATAGGCAAAGAAAAGCTATAAAAAAGAAGAGTCCTCAAAGTAGAAAAGTAAAAATAAATAAATTAATGGATTGTTGCAGATCATAACAATGTCTCCTGCCAAATATTCTGGAGATCAACTGCTTATCAGGTAGATCATAGTTAATAGTTAATCAAAGGAACAATTTGCCTCTGGAATTTGTGAATGCTCCAACACTGGGGTTTTAAAAAAAGATTGGACAACCACTTGTCTGGAATTGTATAGGTTTCTCTGCTTGAGCAGGGGGTTGAACTAGAAGCCCTCCAAGGTCTCTTCCAACTGTTAGTGAACAGCTATGTCCTTGGAGCAATGGATCCACCTGGACTTGCAAACAAGGCAACTCCAACCTGGATCCTGTCGGGGATATACCCCCCCCCCCATTCCCTTTCCCTCTCTCCTCCCATGGCGAGGGCCTGGCAGCCCAAGAACAGCTCCCTCCTCAGAGGCAGCCAATAAGCAAACAAATGTGGTGCTCCAGCTGGGATGCAGCTGTGTGGAGCCCCACCTCTGGCCAGCAAGAGTGGAGCAGGCAGGGCATGCACCTTCCCTGCCGCCACCACTGCCACCTGCTCCAGGAAGGAAGGAAGGCTTCACACTGTCCGGCTCAGCCATCCAGGTGGAGGCAGGTGCCATGACAGATGAGACTGAGCCAGAAGGGACCTGCAAGCCAAACATTTGCAGCCACGCTCAGCAGTGGACTCAAGTGGACTCAGTGGTGCCACTTAGTGGAGAGGAAGACCTCAGCCTCTTTGGTTTACTTCAGCATGGGGTGGGAATGCAGAAGGTGGAGGAAATCCATGCCTCTTGATGTTCAACCCCCAAAGACTCCTTTGCATCCCATAATTTGATCCTGCACTATCTCACTCACTCTTCCCTTTCTTTCTCTCCTCCCTCCCTCCCTCCCTTCTTTCTATCTCTGTTTCTGATTCTGATTCTCTGGTGCCTCATCTCTTTCTGGGTCTCGTGGGCACGTCTTCCAGCCCTTATTGGTGGTGCACCTAGCAAGAGATGAGGCAAGCAAGTGTGCTTTGCTCTGGAATATGGAGCAAGTCTCCATCCCCCGCTGTCACCCTTACCTTCTCAGGCCAGGCAAGGAGTGACTGAGAGGGGAGGGCAAGGGGCGGTGCCAGCCAGTGGTGGGATCATCCAACAGGGAGCCACAGTAGATGGATGAAAGAGCCACATGCAGCTCTGGAGCCACGGGTTGCCAACACCCAACTTAGACAGATAAAGCAATTCGTTGTGGCTATTTTTTAATGCTTCTGAATGCACCCGTTGTGGCATGAAGCAAATCTGCCTACAATATTATGACAGTTTTCAGGTAAAGTTTCAATCAAAAGTGTTGTGATTGGAAGGATCAGGACCTGTTAGGAGTTTTGAATCTGATGACTGTTAAATCGTGGATTGACGTCAGAACCAGGAAACGTTAATCTGAAGGGCAAGCCAGTTAATTAGCATGTTGCCTTAATGGGTATAAAAGGACACAGCTGAGCTGGTGCCTTTTGCCAGAAACAAAATGTCTATTTTGAATGAGGACGTTACTGCAAAGAGATCTCTGTTTGTTTGAATTTTGAATGGGAGTCCTAACAGTTTTTTGCCAGCCGTTATCTTGTTATTTTCCTTCAGTTTGATTTGATTGTGAAATGGCTGCTTTGAGTTTGTTCGTTTGAATTTCCAGGAGGAGACATAACATTATTGTTTCTGGCCTAAACAAACCATCTTTCAAGCAAGATGGATTTAAATCAACTGCAGCGTTTGGTCGAGCAGCAGCAACAGCAAATAAATCAGCTACTGCAAAGCAATGTGACGCTTCAGAATCAGGTAACACAATTGCTGAATTATGTTTCCAGCTTACCAAGCCCTGCTGCTGTTCCCCCTGCCCCTCCTGTGAGGAAAAGCCCAGTATCCATGCCGGAGAAAATTTCTGGGCAGATGGACATGTTTCCGGCATTTCTGGGGCAGTGTCAATTATTTATGTCCTTGAGGCCTGAAAACTTTCCAAATGATCGGGCCAAGACAGGATTCATTCTTAGCCTTTTATCTGGGCAGGCTGCTAATTGGGCTACTCCTTTGTTAGTTCAAGATAGCCTGTTGTTGAATGATTTCCAGGGTTTTCTTCAGCAAATGAAAGTGATGTTTGAGAACCCAATTAAGATACAAACTGTGGACAGACGTTTGTGGGATATAAATCAGGGGAAACGTTCCCTCCAAGATTACGTTGCAGAATTTCGTTTGCTGTGTTTGGACTCCAATTGGAATGAACCGGCTCATATGGCTGCATTCCAGGAAGTTTGTCTGTTGCCATCAAAGATGAGCTGGTCCATGCAGAGAGGGCTTTAACTTTGGATGCATTGATAGTTCAGTGCTTACGAATTGAAGCTCATTTACAGCAACGTGGATGCAAACGGCTCGGTATGGAATCATCTTCGTTTTCTCGTGCACATCCCACGCCACCGAGAGTTTTCCAACCCACGGTTAATGTTGAGGAGCCGATGGAGTTAGGCGCACTCCGCCCTCACTTAACAGCACGAGAACGATCGAGAAGGTTCCAGGAAGGCTTGTGCCTTTATTGCGGGGGTCTGGGACATTTTGTTAATTCCTGCAAACGGAGAGGGACCCGCAGATCCGTACCTGAAACCACTCTTGTCTCGTCAGGAAAACAGGGTAGACCTGATCTCAAGGAAACCCTAGGTCGGACACATTTCACATCCCCACCTCAAATTGCTGAAGTAAATCCTGGCCCTCCTCGGCATTTACTTTTGGACACTCGAATTTTTCTACAATCACAGAAGGAGGGAATTCCTGCTGTTGCGTTGGTGGACTCAGGGGCTACAACCAGCTTTATGGACCGAGCTTTTGCTACGCACTATGGGATCCCATTGGTTGCTGTACATCCACCCATTAAGGTGGAAACTGTGGATGGGCGTGAGCTCAAGTCTGGGCCCATTCGTTTCGCCACCCAGCCAGTGCGTATGATCATTGGGGATCATGAGGAGGTGATAAGTTTTTACATCACCTCGAACCTTCATCTCCCTTTGGTGCTCGGAATGTCCTGGTTGCGGTTGCACAATCCGTTGGTGGCTTGGTCGCAGAACGGTATTTCTTTTACAAGTCTCCAATGTGTAGACCACCTGAGACAATTGGAACGAGCGACGCCTCCATTGGCTGTGGGAGACAGAGTGGGGTTGTCAATGAAACATCGTCAAGTTAATCATCAGACTCAGGGGAAGGGCCCTGCGGTGGGGGATAGTGTTGTGATTGGAAGGATCGGGACCTGTTAGGAGTTTTGAATCTGATGACTGTTAAATCGTGGATTGACGTCAGAACCAGGAAACGTTAATTTCACCCTCCTCCCATTATTATGGCAGCCAAAAAGATGCAAGAGAAAGGAAAGGAGTCTTGAATGCTGACATTCAGCCCTCCTGCAAAAGAGGCATTAGCCCTAGAAAAGAAAACAAATTCAAGATAAAAAGATAATATACATTACACAAACAATACAAAAAATTAAGGTTTGTCAGGATATTTCACTTGAAATGCCTGTATGATCCTAGGGACTCGAACATCTCATTCATTTACCCATTCTGACTGAGAAGGAGGGAAATGCTTCCAAACAATGAGATATTGGAGTCGACCTCTTTGTTTGCTTGAGTCCTAAATTTTTTTAACTTCAAAATGTTGTTTGACCTCAATCAAAAGAGGTACCAGAGGGTTGACCTGAGCAGGTCTCAAGTTGGAGGTATGTTCAGGTTTCAATAAACTGGCACGGAAAACTGAGTGAATCCATCTAAGGGTCTTAGGTAATTGCAGTTGAACTGCCACAGGATTCACTATTCATTCAATTGGGAAAGGCCCAACATGTTTAGGTCCCAATTTTTTAGACTTTTATGTGGTTTGTAAGACAAGAAGACTTTGTCCTTCACTTGATATTGTTTTTGTGGAGCTCTCTTTTTATCAGCTTGTTTCTTGTGAGCTTGATGAGCATCATCTAATGCTTTACGGGTAACTGGCCAGGTAAGCTGGAGTTGGGTTATCCACTCGGTGTCAGCTTTGAAATTCAACCAATGATGGAACATTGGGTTTCTCTTGTGGAGGTTCCGGTATGGGTACAAAGTCTTCCCCCAAAGCCACTTTAAATGGGGTAAAACCAGTACTTCTGTGAAATGAATTGTTATACGACACCTCTGCAAATGGCAAGTGGTCAGACCAATAATATTGTTGATAATTTATATAGCATTTAAGGTATTGTTCCAATACTGAGTTAATTCTCTCACAAGCCCCATTGGTTTGCGAGTGGTGGGCAGAGGTTAAGTCCTGAGCAGAGCCCAATATTTTCAGGAATTCTTTCCAAAAATTCAACGTGAACTGGACACTTCTATCTGAAATTATCCGTTCAGGAACACCATGTAACCTATAGACATGTAAAATAAACAGTTTAGCTAAGTTTTTTGCAGATGTGATTTTTGCACACAGTATGAAATGTACAGGTGAAACTCGAATAATTAGAATATCATGCAAAAGTTCATTTATTTCAGTAATGCAACTTAAAAGGTGAAACTAATATATGAGATAGACTCATTACATGCAAAGCAAGAGAGTTCAAGCTGTGATGTGTCATAATTGAGATGATTATGGCTTTTAGCTTATGAAAACCCAAAATCCACAATCTCAGAAAATTAGAATATTGTGCAAAGGTTCAATATTCTAGGCTCAAAGTGTCCCACTCTAATCAGCTAATTAAGCCATAACACCTGCAAAGGGTTCCTGAGCCTTTAAATGGTTTCTCAGTCTGGTTCAGTAGGAATCATAATCATGGGAAAGACTGCTGACCTGACAGTTGTGCAGAAAACCATCATTGACAACCTCCATAAGAAGGGAAAGCCTCAAAGGTAATTGCAAAAGAAGTTGGATATTCCCAAAGTGCTGTATCAAAGCACATTAATAGAAAGTTCTGTGGAAGGGAAAAGTGTGGAAGAAAAAGGTGCACAAGCAGCAGGGATGACCACCGCCTGGAGAGGATTGTCAAGAAAAGGCCATTCAAAAGTGTTGGGGACTTTCACAAGGAGTGGACTGAGGCTGGAGTCAGTGTACCAAGAGCCACCACACACAGAGGGATCCTGGACATGGGCTTTAAATACTGTATTCCTCTTGTCAAGCCACTCCTGAACAACAAACAACATCAGAAGAATCTTAACTGGGCTAAAGAAAAACAGAACTGGTCTGTTGCTCAGTGATCCAAAGTCCTCTTTTCTGATAAGAGTAACTTTTGCATCTCATTTGGAAACCAAGGACCCAGAGTCTGGAGGAAGAATGGAGAGGCACACACTGCAAGATGCTTGAAGTCCAGTATGAAGTTTCCACAGTCTGTGTTGATTTGGGGAGCCATGTCATCTGCTGGTGTTGATCCATTGTGCTTCATTAAGTCCAGGGTCAACACAGCCATCTACCAGGAGATTTTGGAGCACTAATATCAGGAATCTGTACACCAATTAGTTGGGTTGGCAATATATCAACCAACAATGTATGTTTGTAGCTTTAAGACAAAAATCACTGTATTGATTTATACTACATATATTCCGATTGGTTGATTATATTGCAAATTACCATAAGAGGGAGCTAGAGATCATAGCTTGCTCTCTCTGACATTCTATCTCTCTGACATTCTGTTGCTATTTAAGGTTCTCTGTTGTATTTATGCTGTGCTTATACTTTGATATCTTTGTTTACTGTAAATGACAAAGGCAACCGGTAAGAAGATTTTGTAATTGGGTATTCTTTGGACTGTTAAACTTATATGACCTGGACTGTACTATTTCTTTTATTGGACTGTGCTATTTCTTAAAGTAAACTTTAACTCAATTTAGTGTATCTATGTGTGGCTGGATAATTATTAATAACTATTCTCATAAACGTTCCCCTGTGCATATCCTTGTTACTCAAGGGTTATTCTGTACATATCATAACTTTGGTTATGGGCTCAGAGAGATATTGAGAATTAGTGTGAATATACAGTTTCATATACAGACAGCTGATTGTGGTTTATTGTTAAACTACCAATGGCACAAGAACAGTTAACCAGTATATCCCAGATAACCTGGTTGGATGGAACAAACTATGTTTCCTGGTCTATGAAGTGCAGCCTACTTCTGTGTAAAGATGGATTATGGACTGTAGTTAATACTCCACCGGATGTAACAGCTTGGGACCCATTGAATGATGAAGATAAAAAGAAAATAGCTGACTTTAACTGGGATAATGAAAAGGCTCTTAGTATAATTGGACTGACACTGAGTGATCAGCAGTAAGTCCATATTCATGGTGAAGAATCTGCTGCTAGGTGTTGGGACATTTTTAAGAGGATTTATGTTCGAGATAGTGTGGGTGCACACATACACCTTACACATAAACTGTTTAGAGCCTGTCTTATAAAAGGTGGTGATATGTTAGCTCATTTGGAGTTTATGAAAAAGACTTTAAAAGAGCTACAAGAAAAGGAGCTGATGTTCTCGGAGTTGCATCAAGTTTACATCATTCTTTCTTCGTTGGATGAAACTTATGATGTTTATGTGTCTTCTCTGGAAGTTTTAAACAGAGATGAATTTACATTGACTGGCATAACTGGAAGACTGTTAGAAGAGTCAAGAAGAAGGCAAGATATAAATCAACTGAGATAAAGACAATCACAGGAAAAAAAACTGTCTTCAACTGCCTATATTGTTAGGAAATGTTTTTCTTGTGGGGCTAAAGGTCATATAGCCAGATACTGTAAAAAGGGTAAGAAACAGAATGCTATTAATATACAGAGAGCTTATAAAGATGTTAGTTTAGCCATATCAAGTACAACTACAACTGTAAACTATGATATATGAGTAGTTGACAGTGGAGCATCACAGTGTATAACTAAAAGTAAAGAGAGATTTGTTAACATGACAAAGAGTAAACAGCATGTATCATTAGCTAATGGATGGAAATTGAGAGCATCTGGAGAAGGTACTGCATATTGTTCATGTATTAATGAACGTTTACCGATGTTATATGTACCTAGACTGATATTTAACTTGCTATCTGTAAGAGCAATGGTAAAAGTAGGATTTGTTGTAACCTTTCAGGGAGATAAATATTTAATTGAAAAACAGGGTAAAAGTGTTACTGTAAGATTGGATAATGGTTTGTTTATTATACATGATAATCCATTAATTAATGCTAACTCAATTTATGAGAATAAAAAGCCTCATGATGAATGTATTCATCTGCTCCATAGATGTATGGGGCATATAAATTTCAAAATGCTAAAGAAAACTGTTGAGTTATCTAATAGTATAAAATTAAAACCTTGTACTAAGTATTTAAATTGCAATGTTTGCAATCAAGAAAAAAGCAAGGTAACTTCTGCAAATAAGGTAAATGGATTCAAAACCAGTGAACCATTAGAAGTTGTTTTTGCTGATATTATTGGACCTAAGAAACCTAGTTTAGGTGGAGCCTGTTACATATTAAGTATAATTGAACATTTTTCCGGATATGGTTTCTGTTATTTAATGAAAACGAAGACAGAAACATACCAGCATTTTGTAAACTGGCTAAAATTTGCTGAAAGGAAAAAGAAAAGATAATGGTAATAGTAACAGATAATGGTACTCAATTTACCAATAGAAAATTTGAAGCCATGTTACAGAAAGCTGGCATTGAACATAATCATTCTGCTCCTTATAGACCACAACATAACTCATATATTGAACATAGAAGACAAACATTACAGGCTATGGCTAGGACTATGATTTCGGATTCTGTTTTATCAGAGAAACTTTGGGGTGAAGCAATAATGTGTGCTAACTATGTTTTGAATAATGTAGTGAATTCAATGACCGGTGAATTACCATTTACTCGTTGGAATGGAAAAAAGCCAGATCTTAGTTATTTACATACATTTGGAACCCCAGCATGGGTTCATATTCCCACGCAAGTAAGGTGAAAGGGACAACATAGAGCGAGACAATTATATTTTGTAGGTTATGAAGCTAATCATTTAGATTTTGGGAGCCAGGTACTACTAATGTATATTGAAGTGCAATTGTTACATTTCTGGAGCATGTTGGCTGGAGAAAGCTTGAACAGGAATATAATAAGGTGCAGGATAGTGTTGTTGTTGAGACTCCATTATTTACCGATAATCCTGATGATAATAATATTGATGATAAGATAGTGGAGGAATCCTCAATGGAGGAATCCTCAATAGAAGAACCCTCTATGACTGTAGAAGATGAGGATTTGATAGGGGAGGTAAAGGAAGAGGACATGCCAACAACATGTACTGAGTTGCATAGGAGGTCAACTAGGGAGAGATGTCCACCTGAAAGATTTCAAGCAAGCATTGAATGTCAGGTTAATACAGAATCTTCTAACTTCAATGAAATAAAACTGTATCCTACAAAGGATCAGGTAGCTTGGCAGGAAGCTATGAATAGGGAGTTAAAATTGTTAAAGGATTTAGAGGTATATGAGGATGTAAAGTTACCACCAGGCAATAGGTTGCAAATGGGTGTTTAAGATAAAGACTGGTGTGGACGGGACTATTACCCATAAAGCAAGATTAGTTGCTCAAGGATTTGCTCAGTCAGATAAGGACTATGATGAAGTGTTTGCACCTAGTCTGAGAGCAAATACATTGAGAGCAGCATTAGTTTGGGCAGCTAAGAATAAATGTAAAATAAACCATGTAGATGTTGAAACTGCATATCTACATGCACCTTTACAACATACCATCTATATGAAAAAGCCATTAGGTTTAAAGGATGATGGAAAAACTGATTATTGGAAATTAAAGAAAAATCTTTATGGTCTAAAGCAATTGGTTATGAATGGAAGAGATGTATTGTAAAGGAATTAGTTTCAATAGGTTTTGAAGCTGGTATAGCTGAACCTTGTTTGTTCCGAAGAGAAAAAGATGGTTTAATTTCTCTATTAGTGTTATTTATGGATGACATAACAATTATAACTAAAACTGAACAAGAAGCAAATGATATTGTTTATAGATTACAGAAAAAGTTCAGGATTAGAAATTTAGGGCAGATTAAGCATTATTTGGGTCTTGATATAGTGAAAACGAATAAAGGTTTTAAAATTTTGCAAGCCAAGAAGATTAGCCAATTATTGAAATGCTATAACATGGAGCATTGTAAATCTGCTAAGACACCAATGAGTAAGGAATTTACACATAGTGATATCAAAAGTCCTATGTTTGATAATGAAATATATCAATCTTTAATTGGTAGTCTATCATATCTGGGTAATTGGTCTAGACCAGATATATCTTACAGTGTAAACCAATTGGCTAGGTATAATGCTGAACCAAATGAAAGGCATTGGCAAGCAGCTAAGCAAATAATTAGGTTTTTAAAACACACAATCCATTATTCATTATATTTAGAAACAAGTTTTGAATTAGTGTTAACTGCATATGCTGATGCAAGTTTTGCTACTGATATAATGACTGGTAAGTCAACATCAGGTATAGTGGTAATGTTGGGTAATGCTTTAATAGGATGAAAGTCTATTAGGCAACAACATATTAGTTATCCACTATGGAAGCAGAATTCTCATGTTTATCATAAATGTGTACAGAATTGATATATTATAAACAATTGTTGAAGGATATTGGAATTACTGTACGTGATCCGTTTATTATTTATGAAGACAATGAATCTGCAATTAGTATGGCTACTAATTTATCTGTTAAAACAAGGTCTAAACATACTGATTTGAGATATTTGAACATTAGTGTGTTCAAAATAAATTAATTCAGTTAAAATACTGCATGACTGAACATAATATTTTATTTATTTATTTTGATTTGTCAATCGCTTACAAGATAGTTATGAATACATGAAATGGGTACAAAAAAGAAAAATAAAGAAACAATAGGACAGGCATGGTAGGCATGTTGGTGCGCTTATGCATGCCCCCTACAGACCTCTTAGGAAAGGAGTGAGGTCAATAGTAGACAGTTAAAGTTTTGGGGGTTTGGGGAAGAAACCACAGTCAGATAGAGTATTCCAGACATTGACCACTCTGTTGCTGAAGTCGTATTTCCTGCAATCAAGTTTGGTGTGGTTTACCTTGAGTTTGTATCTATTGTGTGCTCTTCTGTTGTTATGGTTGAAGCTGAAGTATTCATTGACAGGTAAGTCATTGCAATGTATGATTTTATATACCATACTTAGATCAGACCGAAGACGGCATAATTCAAGGTTTTCTAGGACTAGAATTTCAAGTCTGGTGGCATAAGGTATTCTACAATGAGTAGAGGAGTGGAGAACTCTTCTTGTGAAATATTTCTGGACTTTCTCTACTGTGCTAATATCAGATACGTAATGTGGGTTCCAGACTGATGAGCTGTATTCGAGTATTGGTCTAGCAAATGTTATGTATGCTCTAGTTAGTAGTGTGATATTACCAGAGAAAAAGCTACGTAGGATTAGGTTAACAACTCTTAATGCTTTTTTGGCTATGTAGTTACAGTGGGCTTTAGCACTTAGATCATTAGAGATGAGTATTCTAAGGTCCTTTACAGAGCTTGGATGCTCAACAAGGTCTTGACTATTCAGCTTGTATTTTATTTTCTGATTTTTTTGCCAGTATGTAAGACAGAGCATTTATTTGTTGAGATTTGAAGTTGCCATTTGTTTGACCATTCTGATACATAGTCAAGATCTTTTTGAAGGGTAGCAATATTGTCTGTGGTGCTGAACAGCTTTACATCATCAGCGAAGAGAATGCAGTTGCTCTTAATATGATCACAGAGGTCATATATGTAGAGTATGAAGAGAGTTGGTCCTAGAACACTGCCTTGGGGGACATCACTATTGACAGGTACAGAATTTGATAGGACACTCCCAATTTTGACCATTTGTTGTCTGTTTGACAGGAATGCTTCTATCCAGTTATGCAATTGTCCAGAGATACCATAAGATTTTAGTTTTAGGAATAGTTTGTTGTGTACCACTGAATCAAAGGCTTTACAGAAGTCTATGTAGATTGCGTCTATTGTTTTGCCCTGATTGAGTTGTGTACTCCATATGTTTTTTCAGTGTAAGAGTTGCAGATTACAGGATAGTTTTTTTCTGAAACCAAATTGTTTATTAGAGAGTAGGTTGTTTGTCTCTAAGTGGAGGATAATGGATTGATTAATAATTGATTCCATGACTTTACAGGTGACGCAGCATAAAGAGATTGGTCTGTAATTTTCAACTAGGCTGGAGTTTCCCTTTTTGAAGATGGGGATGACTGTGGCTTGTGACCATAGGTTTGGAAAGGAGCTGGTCCTGAAAGATTTTTCAAAGATTATGCTTAGAGGTTCTGCTATGGTAGTGGATAGCTTTTTTAAGAAGTAGGGACATATTCCGTCCGGTCCAATACATAGAGATGGTTTCAGATTGCATAGTGCTTTTTCAACATTGTCTTCTGTAAAATCGATATGTATTAGATCATTGTAGTTTTCTGTGGTTTGGCTAGGAAATACTGGGCATGATCCATTGCTGTTTACAAATACTGAGCCAAAGAATGTGTTAAAGATGTTGGCTTTAATGGTGTCGTCATTGCAGTCTTTACCATTAGGTCCTATCAGGGGTGGGATGGACCTTGAGTCTTTTAGTTTGTTGTTTACAAAATTGTAAAAAGCGCAGGTGGAATTGGTGTGTAGAAGGTTTTCCTCTTGTTTAATGTGATAATTGGTGCATTCAATCTTTATCTGGTGGCATAAATTTTTGTATCGGCTTTTGAAGTTGGCAACGTGACCAGATTTGTTTTTCTGCCAGAGTGATCTCTTTTTGGATTGAAGTTTCCTTATTGTTATAGGTAGTCTGTCTTTTTGTTTTTGTTTGGGGAGTTATTATTAGTACATGTTGTTTGATGACTCTTTTGACTTCAAGTAAAAATATGTTGTAATGGTCTTCAAGAGTATTGCATCCAGTGAATAGAAATTGCCAATTAAGGGATGAGAGATCGTTGTCTATAAGATTGTAGTTGCCTTTTTTGAAGTTATAATTGGGGATTACATCATTGTGATGATTTTTGTGTGGGCATATGTTGAGACAAAAGTCAATGATGTTGTGGTCACTGTTGGAAAAGGGTTCTATAATTTGTATTATGTAAATTAAATTCAAATTATTGCACAAGATGAGATCGAGGTAGTTGTTAAGTCTAGTATTGTTGGTTACTAGTTGTTCCAGTCCCAGATTTGTAACAGCATTGTAGAAGGTTGCATGTATGGGTTCAGTTGTACATTTGTTTAGGGTCTAGTTAATATGAGGTAGATTGAAGTCACCAAGAAAGATAAAAGCATGTGGGCAGGATGTTGCCCATGTTAGTAGTGAATTTAGCTTGTTTACATGTTCGATGTCATAATCAGGTGCTCTGTAACATAGTAAGAATCGAAATGTGATATTTAAGGATACTTCACAGATAATGGTCTCAGGAAGAGCAAGCTCCTGGGTCACTTGGATGTTTTTTAGATGTAAAGATTTTTTATAGAAGATAGCAACACTACCTCCTCTATGGATTTCACGATCTGATCGGTAAACATGATAGTCTTTTACTGTAATAATGGAGTCAGGGAGAGATGTATTGAGCCATGTTTCACAGACAAATATGATGTCGAATTTAGCCATATTTAGTAAGAGGAGAAATTCAGTTTTTTTATTCACAAGGCTTCTTGCACTGAGTAGCTTGCATTTAAGGCCAGCTGTAGTTGGAATTGAGGTAGTTAGGGACGTGCGTGCCTAATCTTGGATGATGGTGGATTGGTTGAAGTAGGGTTGTGGTTGAATGTTAAAGCTGAGTTGCGGGTTGTGTGACTTACTTTTGATACAGTGAGCATGGTAGTCAATGTACAGGTCCTTCTCTCCATTTAGACGTTTTTTGAGTTCTGTGCAAAGTACATGGGAGCGGGCACATTGCTGTATCGTTAGGTCAGGGCAAGAACGGAGGTTCTTATGGTTGGTGTTGGTTTTGGCAAGTAAATTTATAGTATAAATGAATTTAGGTTTGCTTGATTAATTTTTGCAAATGACCCTGCAGAAGCGTGGGGCCACAGAGCCATCTCTGTTTTTGAATTCTGGGCCGATGTGGGAAACTCCGGTGCGGGAAATGTCAAGTATTTCATCAGGGGAGATGGTTGATTTTTGATAATCACTGATGATATTGCGGACAGTTGTGATGTCATCATTGTCACTGATGTCCTCTAGACCAAATAAGATGGCATTTGGATGTTTCTGTTCGCGCTCAACAGCTTCTCTGATGAGGATTGGGATATCATTATTTGTCTGATTTATGTTTTTTTGTGGATTGGGTTGTGGATTGGGTTGTGGTTGTTCATGATCCTTTAAAGTTTTATAGCATTTAAGGCATGTGCAGGAGTCTTGTGGTTCATTGGTGGGGATTACTTTCTCTTTAGGTTGTGGTTTGGCATTGGATTTTTTTCCTTGGCATGGTAGGTTTGTTAAGATGGTACATTGATTAAATTACTTAATGAAACAATTTTGGGTAATCGATATAGCCAATATCACACCAATCAATCAATTGCAATAATCTCTCTAGTCAAATAATTTTGCTAAGCAACAATCAGCCTAATCAATTAATTACACTAACCGCTAATCAATTAATTAAATTAATCATTAATCACACTGTTCAATTAAATTCACTAAATCACTAATTTTACTAATCAATTAAATTACATGAATCTTGATCTTTTAAACTAATCAGTAATCACACTATTTGCACTAAACACTCTAATCATACTAATCAAT
Organism: Pseudonaja textilis; assembly: GCF_049901715.1. Taxonomy (NCBI): domain Eukaryota; kingdom Metazoa; phylum Chordata; class Lepidosauria; order Squamata; family Elapidae; genus Pseudonaja; species Pseudonaja textilis. The sequence goes on along the minus strand of NC_141997.1, from coordinate 5,097,828 downwards.
TAAAACAATAAATCAATTAAACCATTAATAAATTATTTTATAGAAATTGATTATCTAATCATTGATATAGGTAATGAGGTGAAAAGTTGTAAGTTTTGAGGTAAAGAATTAATCAGTGTTTGATTAAAGTAACGAGGTAGTATTGACAGTCTGCAAGGAAAGGGTTAATTGTTTTACTAGCAGCTGTTATTTACTGGGTAGGAGGGATTTATTGCTCCAATGGCTGCTGCTTTTGCACTGTAAACAATAGGCTGTAACAGGATGTTCAAAAGCATGCTGGATTATTGAAAGAGAGCAAAACTCACTTAATTAACACTTTAACTACAATCAATATGTCTCTGAATAAGATTGTTTTCCAATAGTTTCCAAAAGTTCTTCAAGTTGAGTAGTAGTAAAAATACAGTCCAGAAATTTGGGTTAACCAATCCAATATGTCCTTTACTTTTAAAGTTACTTCTAGCTGCAATATCTTTTCTTTCTTTACTAAATCTGACAGTCACTCCCGATCATTAATTGTAGCTTTGCCTGATTTGGGGTAAAAGTTGCTCTTTTTTTAAATAAAAAATTCAATATTTATATAAATATTTATAATATTTACATACAAGCCATGCCCAGCCAGTCGCATGACCACCAAGCCACGCCCACAGAACCAGTTAGTAGTTCCTGGGATTTAAAATTATGAGTTTGGTGGTCCCTGAGGTCTAAAGGTTGGTGACCCCTATCCTAGGGAAAGAAACATTTGGCTTTTCTATATAGCAGAAAAATAATTCACTTCTATCCTGCTCACTTCATTAATTTATTTTTCTGGATATGAAAATGGGCTCTTCCACTGTGCAAATTGTCCCTAGGCTGACTCCTGTGTTTTTTTTCCCATCACCAGAACATCCTAATTTTTTTCACTTATTACTCTTCTTAGTCTTCTTTTCCTTTTTGCTTATCATCTTTTCTTTCTTTTGTTCATCCTCTGGCCATTTCCTTTTTTTCAGCCCACCTGAGATATATTCTTTTGTTGTGTGCATGTGTATGTACCTTGAAAAAATATGTATGTACCTTGAAAAAAAATGACACAACACAAAAACCCAAATATCCAATAGCTACAAACCATAGCACTACACAACAACCACAACCCAATCCACAAAAAACCATAAATTCAAAAAATAATGATATCCCAACCCTTGTCAGAGAAGCTGTTGAGCATGAACAGAAGTGTCCAAACGCCATCGTATGGCGAGAACATCAATAACAACATCTTATCTAGAGAACATCAATAACAATGATGATATCACAATTGTCCGCAATATCATCAGTGACTACCAAGCATCAACCATCTCCCCTGATGAAATACTTTACATTTCCTGCATTGGCCCAGAGTTCAAAAACAGAGACGGCTCTGTGGCCCCATGCTTCTGCAGGGTCATTTGCAAAAATGAATCAAGCAAATGTAAATTCATTTGTACTATAAATTCACTCACCAAAAGCAACACCAACCATAAGAACCTTGGTTCTTGCCCTGACCTAACCATACAGCAATCTGCTGGCTCCCATGAACTCTGCACAGAACTCAAAAAATGTCTAGACAATGGAGAGAAGGACCTGTACATTGACTACCATGTTCACTGTATCAAAAGTAAGTCACATAACCCACAACCCAATGTCCAACCCTACTTCAACCAATCCACTATCAGCCAAGACTAGGCTCGCATGCTCCTAACTATTTCAATTCAAACTATGAATGGCCTTAAATGCAAGCTACTCAATGCAAAAAGCCTTGCGAATAAAATACCTGAATTTCTCCTCTTACTAAATACAGCTAAATTTGTCATCGTATTTGTCTGTGAAACATGGCTCAACGCATCTCTCCCTGACTCCATTACCTCAATAAGAGACGATCATGTTTACCAATCAGATTGTGAAATCCGTAGAGGAGATGGTATTGCTAGATTCTATAAAAAATCCTTACATCTAAAAAACATCCAAGTGACCCAGGAGCTTGCTCTTCCTGAGACCATTGTCTGTGAACTGTCCTTAAATATCACATTTCGATTCTTACTATGTTACAGAGCACCTGATTATGACATCGAACATGTAAACAAGCTAAATTCACTACTAACATGGGCAACATCCTGCCCACATGCTTTTATCTTTCTTGGTGACTTCAATCTACCTCACATTAATTGGACCCTAAATGAATGTAAAACTGAACCCATACATGCAACTTTCTACAATGCTGTAGCAAACCTGGGAATAGAACAACCAGTAACCAACAATACTAGACTTAACAACTACCTCGATCTCATCTTCTGCAATAGTTTGAATTCAATTTACAGAATACAAATTAAAGAACCCTTTTCCAACAATGACCACAACATGATTGACTTTTGTCTCAACATATGTTCATACAAAAATCACCACAACGATGTAATCTCCAATTATAACTTCAAAAAAGGCAACTATAATCTTATAGACAATGATCTCTCATCCCTTAATTGGCAATTTTTATTCTTCTTCTTCTTCTTCTTCTTCTTCTTCTTCTTTTTCTTCAGCGTTTGTCTCGCGCTCGGGCGAGGTCCGCTAATGTCCTTAAGTACTGCTTCCACACCTCTCTGTCTACCACGTATGTCGGGTCTGCCTTCGTGATCTCTAGATCGGCCTTGATCGTGTCCATCCAGCGTTGCTTAGGTCTACCACGCGGTCTCGCTCCTCCGACAGTCACCTTCATTGCAGATTTGATGATAGATTCTTCCTTGGCGCGGCTCACGTGGCCGAACCATCGTAGCCGGGACTGCCTCATGACCGTGGAGATGGGCACGACGTTGAACCGTCTACGCACTTCTTCGTTCCTGACGCGATCGAGTAGGGTGAGGCCTACCGACCATCGGAGCATTCGCATCTCCATTATCTGGAGTCTGCTTTCGACTTCTTTGGTCACCGGCCAGCACTCTGCGCCGTATATAGCCACGGGGTGCACCACAGAGTTATAGATTTTCGCCTTCAGGCACATCAGCATCTTCTTGTCACAGAGGACGCCCGTGACAGACTTCCATTTGCCCCACGCTGCGTTGATCCTGGCTGCCACCTCAGTTTGTAGTAGGCCTTCTTCCCCAAGAATAGTTCCCAGGTACTTGAAGGTGGAGGCGCGCGATAGCTCCTGCCCGTTCACGTGGATGGAGCCTGTCATTTCATTGTCAGTGGTCAGGTATTCGGACTTCTTTAGGTTCAGCCGGAGCCCGAACTGCTCGAGGCGGTCGTGCCACTGTTGGACTAGGTGCTCGAGTTCAGCCTTGCACAGGTTAGCCAGGAACACATCATCGGCGTAGAGCAGCGTCCATGGGGCGGGCGTGTACAGGTCGTGTGTAATTGTGTCCATCACCAGAATGAACAGCAGTGGTGAGAGAGCAGAGCCCTGGTGTACGCCGACGGTGATATTAAACTCCTCTGATATCCCAGCTGCCGCTTTTACACGGCTTTTGTGACATCTGTATAGGAGTTGGACCCATTGTACGAGCAGCTCAGGCACGCCGTGATCTCGCAGTGCGTACTCAGATGAGATCGTGGGACTCGGTCGAAGGCCTTTTCCAAGTCCAGGAAGGCGGTGTGGAGCGGGATTTTCTTCTCTCTGTGAGCCTCCATCAGCATCCGCACACTGAAGATGGCGTCGGTGGTGCCGCAGTTCTTGATAAATCCGGCCTGGTTGACGCTGATGTCGACAATGTCCCGAATGCGCTTATCAAGGACACGCTCAAGATCTTCATAGTGTGTGACAGTAACCTGACCGGTCTGTAGTTGGAGCAGTCCGCTGGGCTGCCCTTTCCTTCCAGATCGGAACAGTGGTGCTGCGGTACCAGTCGTGGTGGCACTTTTCCCGTGGAGACGATGTTGTTGAACAGCTCGCACAGCCACGATGCCGAGCCCGGTAGTGCCTTTTTCCAGAAGTCGGCAGGGATGTCGCCTGGTCCTGTTGCCTTACCGCTTTTCATGGCCTTGATGGCGCGGTGACCTCGCTGGCATAAATGCCTGAGACTGGGCCTTCAACTGGGTCACCTCGCGGGTTCGTGGGTGTGGAAACTCCTCGGTGGAGATCTTCTCAAGTATTGCCGCCACCTCTTGGCAGCGTCACTGGGGTTCACGATTAAATTTCCCCTTTCGTCATTGATCCCATGAAACTGGTCAATGTCCAGGGTCTTCCTGTGTCTGCTTTTGGCTAGGCGGTAGATCTCATTCTCGCCTTCTCGCGTGTTCAGCTTCTCATAGATGTCATCGTAGTGGAGCTTCTGGCTATCGCTACTGCTTTCTTGGCTGCCTTTTTGGCCGCCTTGTATTCGCAGAGCTTCTCGCTGGTCTTGTCCTGAAGAAAGGCCTTGTAGAGCCGTTTCTTCAGGTGTACGGCATCTTGTACTTCCGGTGTCCAGAGCCATGTATCTCGCTCGATGCGTCTCCGTCCTGGCTTGGTGCAACCAAGCTGTTGGCAGCCGGCAGTGTGAACAGTGCTCTTCAACATGGACCACGCTTCCTGTGGCCCGTCGACCATCTGCAGGAACTGCTCCGGTTTGATGAGGGGTCCCGCCATCTTCTTCTGGTTCCACCACTTGATTCGTGGCTGGTCTGCATTCCTTTGTCAATCTTGGTCTTGGGCTTGTTGATCCTGATCTTCGCCATCAGCGGCCTGTGCTGACTGCTCGATTCGCACGGGTACACCTTGGCGCTGAGCACTTTTTAGCGGCTCTTCGTCGACGATGATGTAGTCGATCTGTGTGTGGTGGCTCCTGCTTCTGCTATGGTAGGTGAGGAGTTGAGATTCTCGCCTAATGAAGCAGGTATTCGTGATGGTCATATCATGGGAGTCGGCAAAGTCCAGGATCCTCTGGCCATTCTCATTCAGATCGCCTGTGCCGTGCCCACCGTGGCACTGGTGTCCGTTTTTGTCCCGCCCTACATGACCATTCAGGTCGCTTGAGATGATGATGTCGTCTTCGTGTGGGATCTGCCTGAGTTGGATGTCGAGCAGTTCCCAGAAGGTATCCTTCTCCTCCTCGTGACATCCGGTCTGAGGGGCGAGGCGGACAAGATGTGTAGGCGCTGCCTCTCGGTCGCCACGACGATTATCAGTCGTTCTGTGAGGCGCTAACTTCTGCGACGGAACTTTGCCAGCTTGGACTGACAACCACGGCTACACCGCCGCGGTTTTCCTTACAGCTGGTGTATATGATCTTATAGCCGTCTATAGTCGTAGCCTTGTTGCCCTTCCAGCGAGTTTCCTGGAGGCAGCAGATGTCCAGCTTCCTGTCCCGCATGGCCCTGACGATCTCGGTCGAGCATCCAGTCAGCGAATCCACGTTCCAGGTGGCCACCTTGAGCGTCTGGCAGTCCTCTGTTCCCCGCTTGCGTTTTTTCACACGGATCGGGTAGTCTCCGTGCGCATCAGACCCGGACGCAGCCGCCATAGCTTTCTCACACGGTGCAGGTGCGCCGTGCTTTCCGTGTGGACCATTTCGTTGATTTTTGGCGCAGGCCAATGGTCTCCTGCGCCCGTCGGTTCCCCCGAACGCGGTAGCATTGGGCGTGTGTTTTGTAGTGGACGTTTCCACCATGTTGATGCGGCATTTTAGTACTCCAGCCGGCCTGTCGCGTGGGCCTGTCGTCGGAGGGTCTGCTCTCAGTTACGGTCAGTGTTTGACGGCTTCGCGCATCCAGGGGACACCACTTGGAGGTGGCAGACCACTCATCCCCCAATTGGCAATTTTTATTCACTGGATGCAATACTCTTGAAGACCATTACAACATATTTTTACTTGAAGTCAAAAGAGTCATCAAACTATATGTACCAATAACAACTCCCAAAACCAGAAAAAAACTGATTACCCATAACAATAAGGAAGCTTCAATCCAAAAAGAGATCACAATCTGGTCACGTTGCCAACTTCAAAAGCTGATACAAAAATTTATGCCACCAGATAAAGATTGAATGCACCAATTATCACATTAAACAAGAGGAAAACCTTCTATGCACGAATTCCACCTGTGCTTTTTACAATTTTGTAAACAACAAACTAAAAGACACAAGGTCCATCCCACCCCTGATAGGACCTAATGGTAAAGACTGTAACGACGACACCATTAAAGCCAACATCTTTAACACTTTCTTTGGCTCAGTATTTGTAAACAGCAATGGATCATGCCCAGTATTTCCTAGCCAAACCACAGAAAATTACAATGATCTAATACAGGGGTGTCCAACCTTTCACCTTCCCTGGGCCACATTAGAAGATGAAAATTTGGTTTGGGCCGCACATAAAATAAAATAACAGTAACGATACCTGATCATCCAAAAAAACCATAGAAAACATAGTTAACTTATTAAATTTATTTGGAAATGAAGTTAGTGAGATGTTTTTATTATTTATTATTTATTATTAATT